>NC_071276.1:16737478-16929978 GCF_023375685.1 Ictalurus furcatus | reverse complement strand
CTGGCAGTGCACAAGTCGCTCTACTTGCTTAATGGAAGTGCAGTAATGAATAAACTAATCTACCGAGATGACATAGCTAGCTAATGTTGGAACACTTCCTATATAAATCTAGAACGAACTACGAACACATTCATAACGTGCTATAATGCATTCGTAAGGAATTATAGACATTGTTTATCATTTTTCAGGCATGCGCACTTCACTTTGGAGCAAAAACACCAGTACTCAACAAACTCAACTCCACTTATAGGGCATTCTTTAATTAGTGATTAGGTTATAATATGATCTGTCTGTTTAATAATCTACACTCTATAATGAAATCTGTAAATACAGGGTGTCATATAAGTCCAACAGGCCAGGTCTCAGTGATGATGTAAGAATAATAATAATAATAATAATAATAATAATAATAGTGCCATTTCTTTGATATCGGTGATATAGTGCATTCTGTTAACAATTCACAACGCATTATAACCAAAGTCGATTTCATGAGCGTCATATCACAGCAAACCAGTGACTACATTTCCCATCCTGCACTGCGGCCTACAAACATGGCCGCCATGGACTGCAATTCCCAGAACACTCATTCGTTCTAATCACGCACACCTGCATCCAATCTCACACACAGTTTCCAAGGACTTTCTAGGCGTTCACTCTTTGCGAAGTATTGAGTGTTATCACCGTACCAAGCGTTTATACCCTGTTCCTCGGTTTGTTTCATGATCCTTGATTCTTCTTGCCTTGCCTCGCCTCGTTTATGCCTGTTTGCGGATCGCCTGACCCCATTGCCTGTTTTTTCGTCCACGCTATTGTCTCATGATTTAGATTTGTCTGCCTGCCTCTCTTCATTAAAAGCTCTTTTCTGCACTTGCATCCGTCCTAACCTTCATCACGTGGATTACGTGACAGAATACTTCGCCGATAACAGGGAAGCAGCGGGAAAGCATGAATGTGAGTGTTCTGGGAATTGCGGTCCATGGCGGCCATGTTTGCAGGCCGCGGTGCAGGATGGGAAATGTAGTCATTGGTTTGCTGTGATTATGACCATAAGCGATTATAATTATGTAGAAAAAGCTTTATACCTGTACTGTATCTTAAGAACAGGTCATTATGCATATCGTCTTCATAGGCAAGGCAAGGCAGGTTTATTTCATACACAATGGTAATTCAATGGTGAGTTCATAGAAAGCGGTACAATAAGTGTACTGCCACATCGCTGCTTAAAATGAGGAAGGATGTTTGAACAGCCTGTTTTGACATTTTAACAGAAACACACGCCCGCGTGTTTGAGGCTCACCCTGTAGATCAATGTGCAGCTTGGGTAATTTGATTAAAAAAATCTACTTAGCCTGAGATGAGGTCGATTTGTTCAGTGATTTCCCTCAAAATGAATCTGAATAGTGTATCATGTGGTTTCATTGCTGAGTACAGTGGAAAAAATATAACTCCACAATATGAAAGATAATAAAACTACACACTCGGATCTATAATCCAGAAATGTGGTTTACTGTATAATGTGGGGTTAAAAATAAACCACACGGATCGAAGGACTGTTGATTTATGGTGATTGATTTCAGATTTATGGTGGAAGGTTTACACAACGCGTTGGGATCTGTTGTTATCTTTCTCTGTGCGCGTGTGAATAGCTGAGCAGGTGCGTGAATCAGATCGACGAGGTGTGCGAGACAATAGAGAAGAGTATTAACCAGGCAGTGCAGAAGACCTTGGACCAGCTGGAGAAAGACTGTGACCTCGTCGCCTCCTCCATCAGCAATAAGCTAGAGCAGGACAGGTTTGTTCATCTTCCAGCCTCCACTTCTTGTCTCCACAGATACGATGATTCAGTTTTATTCTGCCGTTCATCCAACAGTGTCTTTATAATCTTTGATATCTTAACCCTTTACTGCGTGGTGTTGCCATATGGCAACAATTCATTTATCTCCAATTTTCTGAGAGCCAATAACACAAAACTACTGTGCTATTTTCCTGCGTAACCGAACAAAAGGGGGCTTTAACTTTGCGATTAAAAAAAAAAGAAAAAAAAAAGGCATGTCACATGACCGGGAAGTGTTGTTTGCACTTCCTTTTCTGCAATCGCACAGCATGGTGAAGTCCTCATTGGAGGAGTCTCAAAATGTGATTCGTTTTTCAATATTTAGGCAGAACTACTTAAAGGAAAAAAAATGTCAACACTATCTGAGATACATTGGCATTTTTTTTTGTCATTTATACGAGTTTATATATTGTGACTATTCTGTTAACTGATAAAATGTCATTGTCGCCATATGGCAACAACATGCGATAGAGGTGCATTGAAACAGGCCTACATAACACTAGGCTTCTCTAATAATATATTTACATTTTTTTTCACATTCCAAGTAATCACATTCATGTCATTTCAGACATTTTTGCAATCGCACCTTATTTTCAAAATTTTTCGTTTCAAGAGAAGAATGAAAACGATACTTCACCCAAAACATGTTTGAATGTAATTTTTGTAATATATTTTGAGTGAGTAAATCTATCCACATAATTTACATAACTGTAATTCCTTTCTAGAACTTTTCCATGTTTACGAGGTGTCAAAAAAAAAAAAAAAAACCCTCTGCAATTTATAGTCTGGAAAATGCAGTAATTGGAAATGTAATGTGTTATTTTTGACTACATGATACTTTCCACCGTTGCACAACAATTTACCAACCAAATGAACTAATTCAAGTAATAAAAATCCATCATTATTTTCAATGGAAATGTAATAATGCATGCAGTAGAGGGTTAAATATAATCTTTACAGGAGCAGTTTGCAGTTTTTAGAGCCCCCCCTGCTGCCTGTAAAGTGTATTACACTGAAAACAACTTTGACAATCTATTACTTTTCTCTCATTAAACTCCGCCCCTTTGTTAAAAAATTACCGCTGCGTTCTACTTAACTCAGACGTAGGAAGTCCTGCAGCCTTCAAGTCATCCTTGGAAGTTCGTACATACGAGTGCAGAGGTGGAGATTACGACGTGGTGCGTATTCAAAAAAAAAAAAACAGAGGTGTAAGAATATTTCTTTTGTTTTTATTTATTTTTGTATCGTCACCGAGAAGAAGTTTACTAACTGATAGAAAGTGAAGAACTGAACAGTTAACATGCATAATTATCACTTCAATCTCGTCTTCTGTAGACAAAATTGTCCTCTACGGCTTTTTGTTATCGACACGCTCCCAACTCGGAAAGTTGAGACTCATAGAAAAATACGAGTTTTCTGTTGTTTTTTTGTTTTTGTTTCGTTTTTAAATAGACAAAATATACACGTGTGAAATGAAGAAACGATCCAAATTCCTTGCATGCCATTGTTGCAAGACAGTTCTTTCAACCGCATTGTTAAATTGTTGTAATTGTTAAAAGTTTGGGTGGGGAAATGTTAAAAAAAAAAAAAAATCCAAGTGCACCTTTAAACCTGTGATGTTCTTCATGAGGGCTGTGAAACGTACCGTGTCCTCTCTGCTCTCGCAGGAGAAACGTGAGTAATAATAAGAACAGCCGCTTTAACTCCTTCCTCTGCGGGGTTCTGGCCATCTTCCTTCCCGCTGTCTTCGTCATCAGCTTTCTCATCAATACATTTGTCCCGGAGGAGCTGGGAACCCTGGTGGGGGATGGGCTCGCCGTAACGCTCTACAGAACTTCGGTATCCACTTGGACACACGTTCGTGTAATTATATAGTGTATCGTTACATTCGAGTCATGCAGGTGTGTACGTGTGTGTTCTTTTTAAGGGAATAGTGCTGTATCTGTGGGAATGGATCCCTGAAGACGGCCAGGTGGTGGCCGTGATCATCTTCGGCGCAACGTGCTACTTTTTCCTCTTCCTCGCCAGGTATTTCGCACGGTAAGTGAATTCAATTCAGCACTGCAGTGCAGAAGGTTTAGAAACACAAGAGGGCGCTGTAACCTTAAAGCTGAACTCCTGCAGTCCACCCAATTGTCTATTGCACTTCCTTTTGTGCCCTCTATCTATCTATCTCTCCATATATATATATATATATATATATATATATATATACACAGTATCTCACAAAAGTGAGTACACCCCTCACATTTTTGTAAATATTTGATTATATCTTTTCATGTGACAACACTGAAGAAATGACACTTTGCTACAATGTAAAGTAGTGAGTGTACAGCTTGTGTAACAGTGTAAATTTGCCGTCCCCTCAAAATAACTCAACACACAGACATTAATGTCTAAACCGCTGGCAACAAAAGTGAGTACACCCCTAAGTGAAAATGTCCAAATTGGGCCCAATTAGCCATTTTCCCTCCCCGGTGTCATGTGACTTGTTAGTGTTACAAGGTCTCAGGTGTGAATGGGGAGCAGGTGTGTTAAATTTGGTGTCGTCGCTCTCACACTCCCTCATACTGGTCACTGGAAGTTCAACATGGCACCTCATGGCAAAGAACTCTCCGAGGATCTGAAAAAAAGAATTGTATATTTAATGCATTTATATTCACATTAGCTCATCACCCAAAGGTGTAGACACTTATATTTGTAATAAATGACTTCTTTTAGGGCTTATAGGGCTTCACAGCGACAAAGAAAGCTATATTATAGCAACGGATTACATCAGATACCGAGGTAAAGGACATTCGGACAAGAGAATGTAGCACTGCAGAAATAAACAAAGCAAAAACAATCCACTGTTAACGAACCGCCACCCTGGATGAACATCCACGGTTCATTCAAACCATTCTGAATAATGAAATGAATTACTGCTGCTCGAGTTGGTTCCCTGATCTTATCTGATGTTTTCTTGGTCAAATAATAGAAATTATAATAAATTAATTTTTTTTTTTAAAAAAGAACGAAAAGGTTTCAGAGCAGTGGAAGCAGTGACTGAATAAAAATGACATACATTTATGACCTCGTCATATCTTTAATGACTGCTTCAGCATTTTATTGACATGTGTCCTGACTCCTCCTCCTCCTCCTCCTCCTCCTCTTCCTCCTCCTCCAGCCAGAGCAGTAAAACTCTCACCAAGAAAGAGAAGAAGAATCTGATGGAGTGCAGTGAATATGTTAAGGATGTCCTCAAAGCTAAAAAGGTAAGAAAAACACTTCTAGTGTGTGCTGTTACTGGAAAATAATCAACGACGGTGTGAAGCGGAGTTACTGTTAAAACCCTGAAGTGGATTATTTTTCTAGAACAGCACATCCTGAAGTGCTTTATTCTTCTTAAACCATTGCAATTTGTTAACAGTTACTAAAGAACAACACGTCGTACTATTTTATCCATTTATAGATGCGTTTAACGCCGTGGAACGTCCGCAGAACGAGTTAGTTCCTGTCACGTTATAACAGCTGTCACGTTATAAAAGCATCAGTCGGTCCTGAAGACTTTCCCGTGGTGGATAACTTACAAAGCGCGGACACTGGAGACTCCTTCCGTTAATTCTTTAAATAAATAAATTCTTTCTTCTAGTCCCTGTGAGGTGCCTTGAAACACGGAGCGTTGTTCAATGCGTTGATGTCATTCCCACTGAAACAGGAAGTCAGGGCGGGATATATCGAGTTGCTCCTCCCCCTCACCCGGGCTAAGCCGCGCTTGACTTGTTAGTACCATGGATTTTTTGATCATGTCGGGGGCGGGACACTTCAGATTCGAGAGAGCATTTTGATTGGACAGAAAATCTGATGAGAAGCTGAAGTGCAGAACGACGCCATCAAAATTCGATCTGTTGATCCGTATCGGCGGTAGAGAGAGACCGAAGACCTTGAACGCGTATATATCTTCGAAATGCGAACGTCGCCATTGTTTCGCACGCACGCACGCTCGCTCATATATAACCTTAAGGCGAACGTATTCATACTAAAAAGGCGGCAGAAAATTTCCACAGGGACTTTAAATAACAACGCGTCTCTAATGTTTGCTATTGCACTTAGATGTGACGCATCCACCGTACAAGTCTCTGTGTGTGAGTTAGCTGTTGCTATAGAAACGCTAACCTATTCAAACAAACGCGTTAATATCGACCTGAGATTTACCTTCTGACCAATCAGATTCGAGAATTCAGCAGCGCCGTGGTATAGTACATTTTTATGACGCTTACATACATTCATATACATTATTTATGTCTTGTAAACAGAAGAAACTCTACGAAGAATATTTGAAGCAGTGTGCAGCCGAATGCGACTTCAACTGAACACGTACAAAGCAATGTGGACGACTCATGAACAACGGGAATTTCATAGCAGGAAAATGTAGCAAGCACACCTTCAGGTTCAGTCTTATGACCGTTCACTATAAGCGCATATTTATTATGTGTGGAATATCTGTCGTTCTTACATGTTGTGTAGGGGTCAGTTGGATGTACTCCAGCTTCATAAGTGATCAAAAAAATCCTCAGTGCCTTTTTTTTTGTTTGTTTAACGTGAGCGAATGATCTCGAGAACTTAACACCAGCCTGTATGTATGTTTCCTGTGTATCTATTTAATTCAGCCAGCACATAGTATTGTTTACAATAAGTCAATAAGCTGCACTGATTCAGTGACTCAAAGTTTCCGTGTATATTTAGAGCCGGATCGCGACGTAAGTAGGCTTGAAAAGCTGATGTGTCCGTGTGAACATGTTCCTGAAGACAGGATTTGCTTTTTCAGCCACGTAAATGATCAACTGTGACTTCGACTTCAGACTTGCTACTCATTTTTATTTTTTATTTCTTTTTTTTTTAGAAATTGTGAAAATTTACATCCCATCAGCCATAACGTTAAAACCACCTGCCTATAATATTGTGTCGGTCCAAAACAGCTTGTGCAACCAAAACAGGTCTGACTGGTCAAGGTATGGCCTCCACAAGACCTCTGAAGGTGTGCTGTGGTATCTGGCACCAAGTCGCTAGCAGCAGATCCTTTAAGTCCTCCGTGGATCGGACTTGTTTGTCCAGCACATCCCACAGACGCTCGATCGGATCGAGATCTGGGGAATTTGGAGGCCGAGTCAACACTTTAAACTTTGTCATGTTCCTCAAACCGTTCCTGAACCATTGTTGCATTTTGGCAGGGCGCGTCATCCTGCTGAAAGAGACCACTGTGATTAGGGAATACGCTGCCGTGAAGGCGGGTACTTGGTTTGCAGCAGTGTTTAGTTAGGTAGTACGTGTCAAAATAACCACTCATCCACATGAATGCCAGGACCCAGTCGTCTCGCCATCACAATTTGGCCCTCGGATCAGATCCTTATGCTCGACCTGCTTCCAACACATCAACTTCAAGAACTGATTGTTCACTTGGTGCCTAATATAGCCCACTCTTTGACGAGATAGTCAATCTTATTCGCCTCACCCGTCAGTGGTTTTAATGTTATGGCTGGTGTATGTGTGTCAGGGTTTTCCTATATTATGCTGTGATCTTGATCTTAAAGCAAAATCCAAGTCGTTTTACTTTGCTTGTGTAAGAATATTATAGGAAATTCTGTATTTTCTATCATATGTATCGGTGTCTAACGATAGAATAGCGATTGAAGAAAATGATTATGTTCTGATCATCAGTCCGTGTGATCCAGGCTCATTCAGAAAGCGGGCTCATATAAATAGACACATCAGTCAGAGTGAGCTTGGCGTAATAAGGATGTTTATTTCTGTTTATTAGCATGCTTCATTTGCGTTTCGCCATTGCTACTGGTTTATTTTTGTAGCCATCTTGTGAGTGGAGTAATCCTATGCCGTCCTCTTATTGGTGGTTTTTAGATGAGCGTCATAACAGCACTCACAATCACACGCAGATTTGAATTGCAAATTTATGACACTTGCAGAACTTGGTCGTTGAGTGCCTTTGGTCCCAGTGGCGCTAAACCGACCACCTCATGAGCCAAGAATAATTCTTTTTATCTGTCTGTGACAGCAAAACCAGGACGAAAAACACACGGTGTTAAAAAAAAAAAAAAGCACAATTTATAAAAACACACCGTTTTTGTCTGTAGTTATAGTGTTAATCCTTGTATCATGACTTCATGGATTTTGGGGTTTATTTAGTCCCCTTGCACTGCTGATTTCAGAGTTTCCTGCTCGTTATATTTAAGGATGTCCCATTCCACCATTTGTTGTTTTTTAAAAAAACTTTTTATATGATACCAATATCAGAACTCAGAACCAGTATCAGAACCCACACCGATGCCAATCCAATCCCGACGTCCTTTAGTAAGGAAGCAGACTAATTTAAGAGAAACCTTCGAGGTGTGACTTTAAACTTAACCCTGTGTCCTGTGTATGTGCCGTATCGGTATGGTATCACAGCATCGTACTAAACCAGTAGGTTTCCAGAACTATAGCACAAAGGCGTCATACATTCATCATTAGCTTTATACGGCTTTACGTATAAACAACATGACACATAATTGTTCACGTAATGACATGAAGAAGCGAGAAGTGAGGCTGGGGCTGATTTCTTTCTAGCCCAGACTGTAGATTTATACAGTCTATCGGTGATGGCCGTATCGGGTGATTACACGGCGTGGAACATCTCTTAGATTTGATCTGCACCTGGGCTTGATTAATGCAGCCTGGCACATCGGCACACATCACGGGTCTTATCGCCAATGGACCGACTCTAAAACTCCACTTCAGTATTGGTCCTCATTATCAGTGCAGTGCAGTGGGACTAAATCAGCAAAACTGATCTGTTATCAACTCATTCATTTACATTAGTCACGATTTTCTCAATAATAAAGAAAAAGCAATTTAAGACTGTTTTTATTAGGCTCACAAATCAAATAACATCGTCACCAAATAAGCTGTTAAGTGTAGTGTTTATCGTTGGCTAGTGTTTTAGGTATTCAATCATTTTTTCCTGAGCAGCTGTCAACTTTGTGAAAATGCAGTTTTCTAGACGCATTTTCAAATCCTCCCTCCTTTTATAACGGTGCTGTCTAATTTATTAAACGCCTCCTAGAGGCGAATCGTTCTTGTGCGTTCGTAAGTTTTATACTTGCTTCATTTCGAAATAATTAAAACCTCATTTTAGGTGAAAAATGTCTTTCGTACTGAACCGACAAAGCTCTGCTCCATTATTGTGACTCTTTTGTCTTTTGTATTGTAACTGCTGATGAAGTAAATCATTTAAAAACGAATATTACCCTGGTTGTGTTGTTGAATCTTTTGGCTTAATTAATGGCCACTTATGCAGTGTTCAATCACTCAGATGTTAACTGTTTTTAATGAATTAAATGAATGATGTGACATGCTAAAGTGTCCAGTTATTGTTTTGTATTACTACACATCCCGCAGTGCATTATATCTCTCACACCATGGCAGCTTGCCAAAAATTCGAGACTTTTCTTTGTTTACGAACCACACATCATTTTTGTAATTATATTTAAGGGAGTGGAACATCTGTGAAACAAGCCATCACATTATATCAGCTATAAACATTAAGATCTCTCCCTAGCCTTTCTGTCTCTCTCTTGACTGGAGATGAGTGATACCACTGATTTGTCTTATGCATTGTGAATATCAAGAATTATATGTGGTATAAATAATTTGAGACTGTTTGAAATTGTTTCTTGATTAGTTATAGAAATAAGCAATATACGTCACTGACAGTTAGGGTTGCCACCTCAGTGTGATCAAATTCCTAGGGACTTTTCAAATGTATTTTGGTAAACTGTATAATACTACTTTAACCCTTTCATTCATGAATTATTTTTAAAACATGTCCAGATGGTTTTTTTGGTGGGTTTTTATTATTATTATTATTACATAACATATAAAAATGCAAAATCCGGCTCATAATGCTTAATGAGAACGTATTAGCATGCTAGCATGGTGCTGAGTGAAGGAGTGTGAGAGAGTGTCTATAAAATGACTGACAGCGGGGTTTTTTTTCAGCCACATAACACTTTTTTTTCTTAAACCATCATTTAAAAAAAAAAAATTACGTTGTACATCTGTTTCCATCTTATTCGTATTATTAGTAAGAAAAATAATCGACTAATGCATCTTTAGTACAATGCATTAGGAGGCCTGGGCTGCAGCGCCCCCTAGTGGCGGCTGCATAGCATTGTAGACTCAACAGTAGCAACACAAAAAATATATTTATAGAAATTAAACATAAAGTAAGTTATAAAACAATGCTAAGATTGGTTTGAACAGTGCTGCCATGCAGTGCTGCACTGGAACATATATATATATATATATATATATATATATATATATATATATATATATATATATATATATAGAATCGAGAATTCAGTTCAGTGGCGTGGATGGATAATCTGGAGTGATCATTTCAGAAACGTGGAGGTGAAAGAAAGAAAGAAAGAAACCCGAAGAATTTAAAAGCAACAAATTTATTCTTTTTTGTTTACAACAGCACAAACCCCTTTTTTATATGATCCTCCTATCCCTGAGTTAGTAACAAAAAGGAGCTTTAGGAGGTCAAAACTACCAGTTCAGCATTCAGAATTATTGCATACTATCTAAAAAATAGAATTATTCATCAGTCAATTAATCAATCGATCCATCAATCAATAAAAGATAACAGCAAATACAAGCTTATAGTTTTATATCGCTAGCAGTATTATTATTATTATTATAATTATTATTATTGTTATTATTATTATAGAGGTATAGCTTTAAATATGTCCTTATATTACTTTTTTTGTGCAATTAACCAGCAAGGCAACCAAAGTTACCATAAGAGGTACATTTATATTAAAGAGCTGTTAGTCAGCATTAAGGGCCTGATGCCAGGGGAACATGCTTTTCTCCACTGAGAGGGCCGTTCAAGCTACTGATTTGATTTTATTAGATATTTCTACTAGTCTGCTGTGATACCAGGCTTCCTTAATTTTATTTAAAAAACAGACTCACTTACATTAAAGACCCGTGGGACGTTCAAATGCCCACTAAACAGCCTGAAACCTGACCTCGGTCCTACTCCGACTTCAAGCAAGACGTACGTGTGCTAACGATCGTGGTTGATTAGCCTGTATTTCTAAATATTCAGCGTGATTTCTCAAAGGCGTTGTTCTTTTTTCTCCTCCTTCTTCTTTCTTTTCTCGGAAACGAGGCGATGTCATAGCAAACGTCGTACCAAAGTCGGCTTACAAACATAAAAGCTGCAGATCTGTACAAAAGCCGGGCATGTGATCGTTTAACACCGTAGCTAATACAAACTTTACCAAGGTTTAGTAGAAACAAAACCATCACGTACATGTTACGATGCATTTCCACGTGACATACTATTTACAATGTTGCATGTACAAAACAAAACGAAACAAAACAAAAAAAAAAGTGTTCCCCTTTCACTGCCCCCTTTATAAACACTGCGTACAGGTAGGTGCTTCGTGCGCAAGCGGAAAAGGCCGAGCTCGGCGTCACGTCGGCGTCCCCGAAACCCAACCGTTCTCTCGTTACGAAGCAGCTCTGGTTCATTTTAAGGTTAGTGTTAAGTGTAGGTGTATTCACAGCTCTGTGTAAAGTCCTGGGGTTTCAGGAAACAGCTTCATGCCACATGTGAGCCCAGGTTTGGCATTTACGCCGCGTAAATGTGCAGGAGATTCTTCAGCTACTCGTCCCGCTAGGCATGCAGGGTCCCAAATCAGCAGCACTGACATTAAACAGCTCCGAATGAAAGACTGGTGGATTCTCACTGCAAGCCTTTATCTATCAACCACGAGATATCTCCCGTCCTGCAAAACAAAAACGACAACAACAATAATCGCAATCAGCATGTGTTCGAGATTGTGTATACTTGATTTAACAAAGAAAAGCAAACAATGAGTAAGGAAGGAATAAAACGTGATGTTAAAGGGAAACGAGGCCCGACACAACGTGAAGATACTTTTCCCGCAGCGAAATTGATGATTTTTCATTAACGGGATGCTCCAAAGAGTTTTATTCTTCTTTTATACCGCAACGATTTGCCAATGATTGCCGTTTTTGATTTCTTAATGAACTTTCCAGCAAATTGTAGTTGCGTGTAATGTTATGGAAAACAAGTGCGTTCCTGTTATCGCTTACTTTATAACCGGCCATTCTGTCACTGACCCCTTTTATTTCCAAATCTTGAAGTTAATCAGACAAAAAAAAAAAAGGGGGAACGTCATCTGTCCTGAAGATTTTCCCATCTATTGATCGTTACACCGGAGACTCCTTTCATACCTGCTACTTAAACGTCTCCTAAAAGACATCAACCGTACGGACAATTATCTGTAGAAAAAATAAAAACGTGTTTAACCCATTTATTATTGTTAGACTCCGATCAGGTGGAGCGTCCGCCGTACAGACGCGTCCCTGCGAACGATCTGTTACTAGAGAAACGATAGCGTGTTAACACAAACGAGCGCGTTAATATAAACCTGTGATGCTGTTCGATGTGAAAATGAATCGACAGAGTAACCGACCAATCAGAATGGAGAATTCAGCAGTGCTGTGGTATACAGAAAGTGTATTGTTGGATAATTGACACAGATGTGTGCGTACGTACTTGCAGTGGGTGAACATCCTTCGTTTCACGAAAGCACAACAGAAAATAAGACATAACAGGACAAAAAAAGGGTTTTTTTTAACAATAAAAGGGCAAGCTTTTACTGCTTTACAAAGATTTTTACTACTTAGTAGTAAACATACATTACTTATTTCAAGTATATAACATGGTACCATGCAACGAATCTGTCTCGATCCATTTCTGCCTGGTTTTCTTTTTTTCTGGCCTGTAAATTAGCCCCGCCTCCAGCTGAAACCAGACTGCAAAACCCTGCCTCAACCATTTAAACTCCCCTCTTGTGATAGGACTTTAAAAATCGTACGACACGTTATTCCTCTCGGAGGCTGGCGGGTCTGCATACAGGTCTGGTTTAAGCATACAAAGGGGTTTGAATAGAGCAAGTGTACACATTTGTCTGCCAGGAGCGTTCTGTGAGTCATGCTAATCCTTGCTAAAAAAAACACTCTATGCTAATTTTTTAAAATATATTCGTAATATTGTAAAGCATACCATCTTCGAGTGCATGCGTACAGTGATATTAATAGTAAATGTGTGTAGTTATGAACGTGAAGGATGCAGGTCTGGTCCTATCAACGTGGCTCCTGGAGATCCAGGGTTTAAACGGAATATGTACTCACTCCACGTCACGCTTCTTAACCGTCTTTCCAGAACCGAAGACTTCCGCGACCCGAGACACGATGGGGTCGTAGTTCATACTGGCCACGGCGATCACCTCCTCACTCCTACAGAGAGAGTGGAGGCAGAGGAAGCACCATGAGCTCCATTTCATTTATATTTCTATACTCCATAGCAGTGTCATTTCTGTATTTCTGTGCTGTATATACTGTATATATCACAAGCACAATACGACCAAATATGGTCCAGGACTAAACTGTATTCATATCCTGAAGCAAAGATTCAATTATTTTTGTGGGCTTGGGTGTTGTTATAGGAAATAATCAACGATCAACAGAACCTTGTACTACAGCGAGGCTTATTTATTACAGAAGGATGTGCTGTACTTTTTGTCCATTTATAGTTACGTTTAGTATCGTGGAACGTCTGCGAGACAAGTTAGTATGGGTTAGTGTTATGTTAAAGCAGCTAGTGTTATGTTCTCAGCCTGTGATTTGGTGTGATGAGTTGCAGGTATAGAAAATTAAGCATCATTTTCTGACCAATCAGATTCAAGAATTTAAGAGTGCTTTGGTAGAAGAGGTGTCTGTGAAACCGCACAAACAAAAAAGAACCCAGTCACTGTAGTGTGATGATGTAGTGTGCATTCTCAATGCCAGAAAATCATTTCCTTTTCCTTTTGTGGATTCTGAAGAAATACATCAGGACATGTGAGCTGATATCCTAATGTTCTTTAATCCAATTACTCTCTCTCGCCCTCTCTCTCTCTCTCTCTATCTATCTATCTCACTCTCTCTCTCTATCTATCTATCTCTCTCACTCTCTCTCTATCTATCTCACTCTCTCTCTATCTATCTCTCTCTCTCTCTCTCTCCCTCACTCTCGCCCTCTCTCTCTCTCTCTCTATCTATCTATCTCACTCTCTCTCTCTCTATCTCACTCTCGTCTCTATCTATCTCACTCTCTCTCTCCCTCACTCTCGCCCTCTCTCTCTCTCTCTCTCTCTCTCTCTCTATCTCACTCTCTCTATCTATCTATCTATCTCTCTCACTCTTTCTCTATCTCTTTCTCTCTCTCTCTCTATCTCTCCCTCTCTCTCTCTATCTCTCTCTCTCTCCCTGTCTTTCTCTCTATCTATCTCTCTCTCTTTATCTCTCTTACTCTCTCTCTTTCTCTCTCTCTATCTCTCTCTCTTACTCTCTCTCTCTCTATCTATCTCTCTTACTCTCTCTCTATATATATCTCACTCTCTCTCTATCTCACTCTCTCTCTCACTCTCTCTCTCTATCTATCTATCTCTCTATCTCTCTCTCTCTCTATTTCTCTCTCTCCCTCACTCTATCTCTCTCTCTATCTATCTATCTCTCTCTCCCTCACTCTCTCTATCTCTCTCTCTATCGATCTATCTCACTCACTCTCTCTCTATCTATCTCTCACTCTCTATCTCTCACGCTCTCTCTCCCTCTATCTCTATCTCTCTGACAGTCTCTCTCTCCCTCTCTCTCTCTCCCTCTCTTTCTCTCTCTCACTGTCTCTCTCTCTCTCTCTCTCCCTCTCGATCTCACTCTCTCTCTATCTATCTCTCTCCCTCTATCTCTCTCCCTCTCTCTCCCCTCTCTATCTCTCTGGCTGGTAGTCACCATACGATCGGTGAGAACAAGCAAGGCTGGAGGAACAGGTACTGACTGTTTTGGGAGATTTATGCGTTATAAAAAGATGCTACATTGCGGTTATTTACTTACTTCGTGTAGAACGCCACAAATTTCAGCTCGTCCAAGTCTCCCTGGATGATGACATCATCAAAACCATCCCCGTATCCTTCACCAAGAAAACGACGAATGTGTAAGATCGTTTAAAACAAGAGGCAGCATGTTGGGAACGAGTATAATGAAGTGGAATCTTCACCTGCATAGCGTATGCTTTTTCCAAACATCGCCGTCCAGAAGTAAGGCACCGTTCGAATATCTGAGGCTTTTCCCATCATGCCCAGAGCAGCAACCCTCCCTGCACAGAACAAAGTGCTGCTGTTAGACTGAATTAATTATACACATCATTATAATCGAAATAAATAAATCTGTCCACTGAAGATATTTCATGGTAAAATCAGTACGCTGTACCGAACAATTGTTGCATGTTGCTTACCGTGGACATGAGCCATCTGCCAGTGAGGGATGTTCACCTTCTTATTGCCACGGAGAGCCAGCGGGAACGTCACTACATCCCCGCCAGCAAACACTCCATCCACGTTCGTCTGCATCATCTGAGAAAAATACAGAGATACTGAGATCACGTTTACTGTGGAATCCAGATGTGAAGGAACATTACAGCTGTAACACACAACATACATATGCTACTGTTCGAAAGCTCGCATTTCATCCATCACTCTTCCACTCTATCCATCATACTTACTACAGGGGTGTAACGCAGTGCCATTATCTGTATCTGTATCTATTTACTGCCTAAAGTATTTATATCGGTCTCTCTGTTTGGAATTGACCTGGAAGTGGGAATGGTCTGGACCAGATTATTTTGAATTAAAAGTCGGGGCCAGTTTGTACAGAGATACCTGTATGGTAGTAATATGGTTTGGTCTTGGAATGATTCCCATATTTTGGAGCAAACCACGGACGTAGACCTAAAAAAAGGACTTGTGTGCCTCTTATTCGTAAATGAATGCTGTTCTTGTCCCACAAGCCTCACACTCATGCCCTTACTCATGCACTCATGCCCTTATTCTCTTACGTGATTTATATACTGTATTTATACATATATTAGATTCCAGTCCTAATGCACTGTGGACCTTTATAAAAAACAACAAACCCCAAATACTGCAGCTACTACTCGTGTCTGCGTTCGTATTTGCTTGGAACGAAGTATCCCTTCAGTCCAAATAATGTATTCATATTCAGTTACATCCTTAATTTACTAAAAATCTAGATGGTGTGATTATATAAACCTGACAACGAACGTCATTTTGGACATTATAACCAGAATCCAAATACTTCCAAAAGAAAAGGGGGGGAAAAAAACAGCAATAAAGTATTACTTGCAAACCATTAATAACCATTTATACCACACTTACATCACGGCAACTGTCTATTAACTGAAGTTAATATATATATATATATATATATATATATATATATATATATATATATATATATATATATATATACACACACACACACACATATATGTATGTATGTATGTATGTGTGTATATATATATATATATATATATATATATATATATATATATATATGTATATTTAAACTTACAGCTTGTTGCTAAGAAACTGCAAAACAGTTACATCTGACCCTCTGACTGTTACAAAGTGCTAACACTGGAGACTCCTTCCAACAATGATAAATACAGTTCTCCTTACGAAAAAACTTCTCTTTATGAATGGTTACATGTCATATGATTGCTGCGGCCAAAAATGCATGATTTTGCTGCGGATTTTCGTTTAAAATTGCAACTTGCAGAGTTTTTCTCTTTTTTTTCCCGAAAAACGACTTCAGTCGCACGAAATTGTTCTGCGCGGTCTTTCGCGGTGATGTTTGTTGGTAAATCAGACCTTTTAGCTGTACTCGTGTTCGACGCACGTGAATCGAAGAGCGCTTTGGCTGAATGCGTGTTGTGATGACGTCACATGATGCGTCTCGGCCCAAATTGCGAGCTCCTCCGAATATTGTTGAGTCTGCTCGATTTTGCCTTCAAATCGCGAGCACCTGGAGGGACTCGTATGTTCTTCTTTGTCAAATAACGCCATATTTTTAATCTGTTCGTTATTAGAAGTCGTGAAGTAACCATTACGATAGACACGGTAACGTATCACGAGCGCATCAGTATAAACCTGTGACATGGCTTGCAGCTGGAATTACTGTCAGAGCTGCTGTTATAGAAAATAAATCAACACCTCCTGACCAATCGGAATTGAGAATTCAAGACCATTTTAGTGTATAATAATAAATAACGAATGGAAATTGTGCATGAATTTATTCGTGTTTTATTTATCGTTATCACATAACCTACTTATTAAATCATATTTTACACACTGTAGTCTAAAATAAAGTGCTCCTACCGACATATAAGTGATAGTTGTACCTTGTTCACAGTTATGAATCCCTTGGAGTCCATGTGCAAGCCACTTTGTTTGAGAAATGCAGTAGCAGGAGTTGCACCTGAGGATTCACATCACAGCAGTTCTTACTTTTTATTGATTTAAAGCAGATTTAGCATTAAATTAAAAAAAAAAAAAAAGAAACTCAGTGTAGTGTCAGTGTAGTAATGTGTACTGTATGCATGTCCGAGTGAGACTCACCTGTCCCGATAACACACACGTCCGCTCTTAAGACCTTGCCGCTTTTCAGCACTACTTCTTTTAACTGATGAAAAACAAGAGAGAGAGAGAGAGAGAGAGAGAGAGAGAGAGAGATCTTTTCTAGCCATTGCAAAAAAATTGACTATATAAAAGAAAAATCTATATAAGGTCGGATCAATCCATCCAATATTTAAAAAGAAAATAACGTATTAGCACGTTACATTGCTATTCTGTTTATACTGTGGTTTTGCTTCAGGATTATATCAGTCGCACTCTCCATCAGAGACAAGCGTTAGACAGTAATCACATTCCTACTGCTTATTTACACGAGTCCAGGCGAAAAGACAGACACAGGCAGAAAGAATGAAGGAACAAAAGCTGAAGAGACAATTAGAAAATGAGTAAGGTGCGGAAACAGAGAGAGGTTGAAATGAGAGTCCATCCTTCAGAGCCCTTCTCCAGCAGAGTTTCTCTCACTTTCTGGATACCTGTCCATGAAGGCCTCTCATCTCGGACACCTCGTTCAGCATGTAGAACTTCACCCTGTTCATCTCGAACAGCTACGAGAGGACGACGCATACAGGAAAGATTACTCAAGAGAAAAGCCCAAATAATACATGTCTAAACATAGTGGGGGAAACTTTAGGGCATGCTTAAGATGTTTTGTTAGCTAACGAGTAACGAACGCTCGTATACGGTACCACAGCGCTGTTGAATTCTCAAATCTGATTGGTTACGAGGTGTTTATTGAATTGCCTATGACAGTTTATACACAGCTTGCAGACTTTTCCGCAACATTAAATTGACACGTTGACTCGTTGTCGTTTATTTAATAACAAACTGCCATAGTACAAGACGAATAAGACGTCTTGGAACTTCAGGATAGTAACAGTAACTCCGCTTCACGTCTAGACGCATCATGGCGTCGTACGAACTTCATGTGTGAATCTGTTAATGTTTACAAGATTCAAAACACGAATTCATTCGTCCTGAAGACTTTCCTGTGTTGGGAAATGCCAAATTAGAACGTTACACTACCTCTGACTGACTGGTACAAAGCGCTGACACTGGAGACTCCTTCCAAAAAGAATCGTCTCCTTACAGAAAGCTTCGTTTCAACGATTACACGCGTTTTTTTGATTCAATTCAATTCCATTCCATTTTATTAGTACAGCGCTTTTAACAACGGACATTGTCACAAAGCAGCTTTACAGAAATATATCGATTCAGGATATACATTTTAAATTGATCAATATGTTACCCGGATGAGGACGGGTTCCCTTCTGAGTCAAGTTCCTCTCAAGGTTATAATATATGTATATATAAAATATCATCTTGTCCTTGTTCTGCTTGCTGTTCTGTCGAGAATGGTTCATCTTCTGTATGTGTGCTTTAAGTGGTAGTGAGAAAGCTCCGTTTTCTTAACGCTCAAAACATTCCATCTGGGATGGAATCTTAAAACAGATCTTATTACGTGTGTTTTCTGTAGCTGTCCTGCATATGGTAAGATCACTGTTTGTGTTAGTTCTCTAATTATGTACTGGAGCTACGAGGCTAACGTAGCTAACAAGTGATGGACGAACAGTTTCTTGACGTTAGTAAATAAAGGTAGTGACGGTGCTCTCACCTTCATCAGAGCTTTTCCTACTTTCTCCCCCAGAGCTTTACGGAAAGGCACCGCATCGATGCCGATCACAGAGACCGAGTGAGCTTTATCTGTAAGAGCAGCTGCGACCTCCATACCTGGACACAGGTATGCGCTTATTAGAGCGAAAACTCTGGACAAAATAAGATATTTTCCCATATCGTAGCCAATAAATACAAGACATGTTTGGTATCGGACGTTAGCTTGTTTAGTTTTGTACTGGAGCTGTAATATTGTTGTAGTCAATAATGAAAGCTTGCCGACCAAACAACTAAACATACACCCTAGTGTGAGAATATTCCACACATCTGTAGCTAGCCACCATGGTGCAGCGGTGGCTTAGTGGTTAAGGCTCTGGGTTACTGATCCGAAGGGCAAGGGTTCAAGCCCCAGCACTGCCAAGCTGCCACTGTTGGGCCCTTGAGCAAGGCCCTTAACCCTCTCTGCTTCAGGTGTGCTGTATCATGTCTGACCCTGCACTCTGACCCTAACATGCTGAGGTAGGTGAAGAAAAGAATTTCACTATGCTGTAATGTATATGTGACCAATAAAGACTCGTTATTATTATCTGAGCCATAAATAAAATGACCTACTTCAGCACTTTTGAGAATATTACATAATGAAGGAAACATTACACTCCAGCATGACCCGGTGAGATAATGTCTAATGGAAATACTGCAACGTTTGTCATGACTTCTCACCTATAAACGAGGTCCCGACGATGACGGCGTTCTTGCTGCTGGCCAGTCTGGCTATGCTGTTCGCGTCCTCAGGAGTTCTCAGATGAAACACGTTGCTCACGTCTTTACCTTTGAAGTTTATGGACTTGGGCCTCGAGTATGAGAGAGAGAGAGAGAGAGAGAGAGAGAGAAATGAGGTTATCAGTCACCGTCAGGTCACTTTTTTGGCTTCCTGACATGGTACCCAAAATACTGTCTGATATAATATATAGAACCATATTTATGTCATACTTCTCTTTCTATTTTATGGTCATACTTCTCTTTCTATTTTATGGTACCATCTGATAGTCTGTGGTTGTATTGGATAAGGAGTGAAACACTCGGGGGTGTGGCGTTATAGAAAAATAATCAGCGATTCAATAATCAGTGATCAGAAGGTAGTGGGTTGTAGACTGACACAATATTAGACATATTAGATGGTATATTGTGTAAGTATCACTGTTGTAGGAAAGTTACAGATGATTTCCTCTTGATTGATGGTTTTGGACCTCAATTCCACATGGACGTTCTCGCTGTGGTCGTTGGGACTACGGTTGCAGCGATGGCCTCGGGACTGCAATTCCCACATACAGTTTTACACTCAGGTCTCCTTTAGTGAACAGTGGACTAGTTCAACAAACAGATTTCATGTTCAAACCATAATGAACTTTCCTTTACTTTCACTCTATCCGAACATTGAAGTGTTGTGAATTTTCTAAGAATGGTGAGTTAGAGTACGGTCCTGCAATGGCTCTGGCTAGTGTTTCTGTTTACATTTGTTCTGGCCTGGAAATAAGCTCCGCCCCTAGATACAACAGACTTGCCCAGCCCTGTAACTCAAGGCATACCCTGTATGGAGGGAAAGAGGAAGGATTAGCAATGTTTCCAGGTCTAAAAATTACAAACTGCCCCTTTAAATGCAGCTGCATGCCTTTCATGGGCCACCTTTTTCCCCATGGTACATTTGCAATTACAATAACCTGAATAACTTCTGGCCCAGAATGATCTGCTTTTCTAATATTTTGATACTGTGCGTCGTACAGAAATAATTATACATGTTTCTGCTTGTACTCAAATAACGCCTGAATGACATAATGATCCTATTCTCAAGATGAAGCACATAAAAGTGCTGACATAAGACAGAATATTTCCTCATCCATGGGAATCGTGTAACAGGACACTGTTGCTAAATATGTACTGTTTTGAGGTGTTTTCCTATATGTACGAATAGCTAATAAATGCAGTAAAGACGGGAATAACGCAGCAATCCTCGCACAACCTTCACAGCCTGTTCAGCAGGGGAGAATGAGAGCTGACTGAGCAACGACTTCCTCATGAATCAGAGAATTTTCTGTTCATGTCAACACTTCAGAATGCCAAGATTCCCCTCTATAATCTCAGATCGTTCATTTATTCAGGACTCGGCCGAGCTCTGATTAGGACAGAATGATTAATGGCGACCCTGCACTAGTTATGAATCATAAGTGAAGAAATTGTAATAAATGAATGGCACATTTTCTCATACAATGTTTTGCTATAAAAAAAAAAAACATGCTTTTTTTTTATATTTTCTATAAACGAAAATATAGATGTTTCAATGTAATGTTGATGCTAGTTATATTTCTTATTATATTCATCCTTATTTTTCCTTCATCACATATATTATGGGCCAGTAACATGGATGATATTCGTCTGTTAGTTGTTTATTGATGTTTATATCACACCACTGCTGAATTCTTGATTCTGATTGATCAGAATTTGTCGATTAATTGTCTATAACAGCTTGTGTAATTGTTGACATGGTGACATTTTCTGTGAACTGATTTAACAATTTTTGGAAGGAGTCTCCAGTGTGGGCGCTTCGTAACAGTCAGAAGTAAAGCTGTAAATTTTTAATGTTTTTTTTTTTTTTTATAACATGATAAGCTTCAAGAGAGAGAGAAAAAGAGAGGCTGGTGAGGGAATGATGGCTCATGCAGCATGTTTCAAAAATGTTTGGACAGGGGCGATTTAGGACTAATAGCGATGTGAGAAGTTGGAATAAGAAGGTGATGTGAAACAGGTGAGGCAATTGTCTAATCATAGTATATTAAGGAGCCTCCAAAAAAGGCCTAGTCCTTCACACAAGGACGGGTGGAGGCTCGGCAATCTGCCAACAGATGAGTCAGCGAATAATCCAACACTTTGAGAACAACATTCCCCAAAGACAAATCGGTAGGATTTCGGGGAATTTCACCTTCTACAGTGCACAATATAATTAAAAGATTCAAGGAATCCAGTCAAATCTCTATGCGTAAAGGGCGAGGCCGAAAACCACTTCTGAATGCGCGTGATCTCCGATCCCTCAGACGTCACTGTCTTAAAACCCATCATGAGTCTGTAATGGATCTCCTGCCATGGGCTCGGGAATACTTTGGTAAACCGTTGTCAGTCAACACCATTCGCCGCTGCATCCACAGATGCAAGTTAAGGCCGACTTCTCTGCAATACATCAGGTCTTGCCCATTGCGTTACGAAGAGAAATTATTTTTTTACCTGCTTCCTGTTGCAATGAAGAGCTTCTTGTACTCCATCTTATAGCCATCCTGAAACATTACGGTCTTTGTTTTTACATCGACTGACACAACCTGAGGAGGGAAAATCATAGATAGTTGAGATCAGGAAGACCAGGAAAATAAAAATAGAGCTACTAGAAACTGCTTGAATACTGTACATTACAATTAGACTAATTTGAGGTCACTTTTCAGGATTTAAATCAAACAGTTTTTTCGTTTTCAAAACTTGATGTAAAACATGTTATAGTCCAGTACAAGAGATGGGCCACTGCTGGTTTTTTTGTTGTTGTTGTTTTCTCAAATAAAGCATATTTGTACTGTATTTAGTACAATATACATATATGTATATGTACTATATTTACATATATGTACTATATATACACATTATTTACATATTTACATATATGTACTATATACACATTATTTACATATTTATATATATGTACTATATATACATAGATGTACTATATATACACATTATTTACATATTTACATATATGTACTATATTTAGTTTTACTTTATCTATTTATTTAGTAGACCAACTGGGTGGATGGGTGTAATATAGTATATCTATATATATCTATATCTATCTATCTATCTATCTATCTATATATATATATATATATATATATATATATATATATATATATATATATATATATATATATATATAACTTCAGGATGGTAACACACGATGGCCTCATTGATTATTTTCCTATATTAGCATGACTCCAAGTGTTTATTCTTTTATTATACAGCAATTCTTCCATGGTCCACTAATTTGACTGGACAAGCGGCGTTCCAAGAGTGCTGATATTTCCTTTAACCAGACTGGGACGTTTCACTGTGTGTATCTCGCCACTCGTCTGTGTTCACTGCATAAACGTCCACTTTCCAGTTTGAAACAGTTACTACAGTAGTGCTAGTAGCGCTTGGAAAATTTAACATGAAACCACAAAAGCTTGTGAGATGAAAAGGAAGACGGGACACCAAATTTGACCAGGAGCAACTTTAACGGGAACGAACGATTTGCTATAAAGTGAGTGACGCTTCTTCGGGATCTTTTTCTGCTAACGGAGCAAAAATAAACAGAACGTTTGGCCATATTGTGTCTGACACGTCACTTAGTCAGTATTCGTTTCCTGTTTATAGAACTGTTGTATGAAAGCAATATGAAAAAGAAAGGGATCATGCTTAATCATTGAGCAACATACAAGATCAAGTGTACCTCTTTCTCCAGCAGCAGTTCGATGTCGTGGCTCTGGAAGAACTCGGTCGGGCGCAGTTGTAGCTGCTCAGCTGTGCTGTCTAATGACTATAAAGACAAAGAAGCACAAACACACTCTGTGGTTAACAACTAGGCTGGAGAAAATCTAATGTGGAATCAAATTAAACATATGAACTCTGCACGCTGCCCATGACATATTTGGTGTCTGAAGTGGATATTACTAGGGACCAGAAACCCAAACTTTGGCCATCAAACATGTCTTGTTTGATCAACTACAAATTGGGGAAAAAAGAGGAAATGGTACACATTAAATCCAAGTCCACTCAAGAAACTACCTTGGCTGGGAACTGTATGGTAGAGAAAACAGTCAGATCTAAAAGCAGGTTATAGAGTAAGGACTTGGAGTAAGAAGGTTTGAAACACACGCTTGGGTTGGTCAGGTTAATCAGACCCCGAGGGGAACACGGCTCTCCTGCACTGCGCGGTGTGTTGCAGTGACTCTGTACAAACCTTACTCAGTTTAGGCCTGTCATACGGAGGGTGTTTGTCCATGCTGCACATCACAATGCGGTCAGTGAAGCCTTCCTGTCTCAGCGTCTCTGCACACACCAACGCAGCAGGACCTGAGAGAAAATGTTCAATAGTAGTGAGTGTGGGAAATGTGAAATAACGAGTGAGTGTCACTGAGGTCCAGACAAGAACTAATACTGGCCAAGGGAGAAATCTAACAGGAAAAAAAATCAGGTTTTTTTGGATTCTCATATGTGAAATTATGTGTGATGATGTTGGACAGAAGCCTCCTGCTGGGCAAATCATTTAACTGGACAGAAGCATCCTCCTTGGTAAAGCTCCATGTTGGACTCCAATTTCCTGCTAGGCAAAGCCTTATTTTTGGCAGAAGCCCCTGGCTGGACAGAAGACCTCTGCTGGCAAATCATGCCACTATTTGGGCAGAAGTCCCTGGGTGGGCAGAGGTCTCCTGCTGGACCGCATGCTGGGGAGAAGCTTGCTGCTTTCTCTTGAGCAGAAGCTCCTGGTTAGGCAGATGCCTTATGCATCTTATGCAAAGCCTGTTTTTGGGCAGAAGCCCCTGTTTGGGTAGAAGCCCCCAGCTGGGTGAAGAAACATAGTTAGAGTCAGCAGAAGCGCCTGGTCAGGCCGAAATCTCCAGTGGGGCAAAACCTCATGTTGGGGAGAGGCCCTGACTGAATGGAAGCCCCTGTTTTGGCAGAAGCCTCCTGCTGGGCAAAGCCCCATGTTGGGCAGAAGCCCCTTGTCAGGCAGAAATCTCCAGTGGGGCAAAGCCTCATGTTAAGCAGAAGCCCCTGGTTAGGCAGAACTCTCCAGTGGGGCAAAGCCTCATGTTTGGGCAGAAGCCCCTGTTTAGGCAGAACTCTCCAGTGGGGCAAAGCCTCATGTTAAGCAGAAGCCCTGGTTAGGCAGAACTCTCCAGTGGGGCAAAGTCTCATGTTTGGGCAGAAGCCTCCTGCTGGGCAAAGCCCCATGTTGTACAGAAGCCTCTGGTTGGGCAGAAGCCTCCTGCTGGTCAAAGCCCCATGTAGGACAGAGGCCTTCTACAAATGCTTCCAGCTGGCCAAGGCCCCAGTGTTGGGCAGAAGTCTCCTCCTGGCTGATGTCCCATGTTGGGCAGAAGCCCCTAAGCGGGCAAAGCCAACACTGAGCAGACATCTATGATAAGCAGAGACATATTTTTCTTGTCTTTTAAACTTTTGAAGTTCAGTGTTAGGTAGAAAAGGTGTTTTTTCAACACTTTAAAACAGTGTTCTCTACTTGAACCATTTGATCCATTTTGACACGTTCGTCATACACAGACGTTATGCGCTCCAAATCAGTTTGATAGTTGACGTTGACGTGTCGCAGCTAAAGTATTGCTTTTGTTCGAGCAGGTGTGTAGGGTTCTAACCTGAGCCAATGATGAGAACGTGGCTAAAGCTTGTACTGGAGTTGATGACGGCTGAGCACTTGGCCATGGCCTTTGTCCTCCTCTGTGTCTGTAGAGCCTGTCACACCACACATTTATAACAATAACTGATGCTTGTTATACCTCGGCTTCACACACTTACTGTACACCTCACACATCAGACGAAAAGAGTGCTTCACCTGTTTGTTTGCCCGTATGATCACCTTCTCCTTTTCAACTCTGACCTGTGGCAAAAAGAGGTTAAATGTGAGTGACCTGTCTGTGCCTTACATTTCTCTCTTCTTTCAAATGAAACGTGCGGCCTCAGGTCTACACGCGAGTAACACTTGAGACTTATAGCTATAAATCTTCACACACTCGACACCAACAGCCAGCCAGTTAATGAGTTCTGGCTCATTTAGGGTAAAGGTAAAAATTGTGTACATTGATTTGTTGTTGTTGTTTTGTTTCTTTAGACAAAGTAAGTATCCCTTTAAGTGGAAATCAGTATTGCATGAGAATGGTATATGAGCAGAAGCCTGGGACTAAACTTGAAGTATCACCTGAAAAGTGGGAAGGCTGTCCAGACCCGGGAAGTCCTCGATGTCTCCGGTTGCAATGTTGAAACAGGCTCCGTGCCACGGACACCGAACATGTCCTTTAGATAAAACTCCTGCCGCAGGGTACAGTAAACGTTCAAACACGTATTAACACGTGTTAAAGACTTTTACTATAATCCAATGATTTCTAACCCAATTCGTAAATCAGCGATCTCTTTATAGTCAATTTCCTGTTTGGAGCTCGTTCTGCACCATTGCTAAGCAAAAAAAAAAGCCCATGGAAGACCTTCCTCACCTTTAACCAGTGGTGCCCCGTAGTGTGGGCATTTGTGTGCCATGGCAGAGAATTCCCCATGTTCTTTAATGAGCAGAGCTCTGCCTGGCCCCAAGTCCACCTCACGCATCCTGCAAGATCCATCACACACCATTAAAGAAACACCCCAACGCTTTCAACCTAGTCCATTACACTTGTGTGATTACCATGGACAAAGAATTTCAACTCATTTCCTTGTACCCCTGTATTTTTGTAACGCCCTCTTAACCCAGTGGCTTTTTTTCCACGGCAAGGACAGGATTTCGTTTTTCTTTTTGCTTTTATAACCGAACCCTGCGTCATACTTTTCCAGAACGTCGTCTTGGACGAACGGTTTTGACTCCATTCAACTAATTAAAAGACGAGAAAATGGCAAAACTGATTTAGAGGTTTCAAAGCAATAGGGGTGAATACATATGCAATCGATACTTTTATAGTTTTTGGATTTGTAAATAGTTTTGCAAACGTGTATTATTGTTGTTGATTTTTTTTTTCTGGTCATTTCATTGTTACGAGCTATTTTGTGTAGATTCGTGAAAGAATCCTACTTAAGACCATTTCGTGTAAAACTACAGTTGTGGATATGTTCGAAGGGGGTTAAAACTTATGCAAGACGCTGTAAGGAAAACGAAACGGAAATCTGCTTCCTCAAAATTCACTTCTAATCAAAGTCTAACTAAACTAACTAAAACTATATAGCATTTAAAATATGCAACAATAAAAGACAGATTAAACACTAATATTATTGTAATGCTATAACAATAAAACCAAACTTAGAACCCAAAGGTTTTTAACATCAAAACCACACATTTTACGTCTTGAAAAAAAATCATCTCATCTCTTAAATCACAAATTACGAGGTTAGTTAAAAATACCTTGAAATTCTGTAAAAAAAAAATACGTTTTGAATAAACATTTAGTGACAAAGTTGCGCAACAGTTTTCTGTTAAACATCCCTGAAGGCCTATTTCTTCAGCATGCGAATTTCCCAGAGGAGACATACCACTATCAATCATTTTCATTCACTGGTCCACGCTGATGTTTACATCAAGCACAAATTTCCGTCATGCTCATACACCCGCTCTGTTCACAGAACATGAAACATTCACTCAACACTGGAAGTGCACCGGGCGTAAATAAAAACGTGCGTCTTACTGTCCGTTCTCCAGGTCTTTGACATGGCACACTGTGGCCTCGATGTAGTCTCGCTGTTTGTGTGAGGGACGCAGGACGGACGAGTCGTCATCCGAGCAGTGACCCAGAGAACCGTTCGGATGACACTCCGAGAACGGACTAGCCTTACCGTTCGGAGACATCAGGTCCGCTTCCTTCTCCTTCTCCAGGAGAGTGAGCTCAACTTTGACCTCTACTGCCAAGGCATCACAAATACAAAAGCAAATCAGAGTTTGAACATTGAACATTTTCTAGATCCATTTAAACTCTACTGTATGTAATACGGGGCGCACGGTGGCTTAGTGCTTAGCACGTTCACCTCACACTTCACACCTCCAGGGTCGGGGGTTCGATTCCCACCGTGGCCCTGTGTGTGCGGAGTTTGCGTGTTCTCCCCGTGCTGCGGGGGTTTCCTCCGGGTACTCCGGTTTCCTCCCCCAGTCCAAAGACATGCATGGTAGGCTGATTGGCATGTCCAAAGTGTCCATAGTGTATGAATGGGTGTGTGAGTGTGTATGTGATTGTGCCCTGCGATGGATTGGCACCCTGTCCAGGGTGTCCCCGACGCTCCCTGGGATAGGCTCCAGGTTCCCCGTGACCCTGAAGGAAGGATAAGCGGTATAGAAGATGGATGGATGTCATACGGTACAGACACTGTGGCACAGATAGATTATTTTCCTTCTTGAAGAAATATAGTAACAACCTAGATAGAGGACTGTACGCCGGACGCTCCACAGACAGGTTTTTCCAAATTGCTCTCGTATAAGAGGAACGAATAAAGCGCTGAAGGACATCGATTATATTCAGATGACAGCATGCCTCATGATGTTTGATTCCTTCTGTGAATCATTCCTATAACGTGATACATGATTGTGTAACGCGGTTCCGCCGCAAGCCAGTGTGGAACCTGCTTTCTCTCTCACCGGCTGGAAAATCATTTTCTGAGAACCCAGGTCTTACGCCTTAATCTCAGAGAGAATTCTCTCCTGCTGAGCGAAGCTTAATTAAAGTCAATGGAAAATCATAAGAGACGACCGAGTCGGCGGTGGAGAAGAAAGAATGCTTTATAATTAGTGACACTGTGGCAGCTAAACAAGACCTAGCTCTTCAGTACAGGCTATACAGAGTATATTTTGTAGTTTGCTTGAAATGCATGGTGTAACATTGACTCGAGGACCAGAAATCCAAACGCCATTGAGTTACAGAGGAAGTGAACACGCAGCTATGGAATGATAAATGTATGTATAAAATGCAGTACAATATGGATACCACTTCTAAGTAATTATCAATGTTTTACTAAACCGTAAAGCTGCTAAAATATAATAAAAGCTGACTTTCTATTTGATTTATTCACATACCTCTCTCTCTCTCTCTCTGTCTCTCTCTCTCTCTCTCTCTTTCCATACCCTTTATTCTACCATCACACATTCATACACACGAGCAAACAGTCTTAAAACCAAGCAAATGATCTGAGTTAGTAACGTAAAATGAAAACACTACTGAATAACATCTTCCAGAGAGTTCTCAGATATCTTTCCAAGTAAGAATCTAAGACATGGTGGTAAAAAAATCAAAATGACACAATTTCCCCCTTGTTACCTAGAAACCGTTACCAAGAGAATTCAAGGTCCTTTGTCCTGAAGGTTTAACTGTAGTGGTCATGTTAACTGAACAGCTCTGACTGTTACAAAGCACTGACACTGTTTATTATGAGGCTTCGGTTATGAGGAACGTCCACCGTACAAGTCCCTGTGTAAGCTGTGACTATAGAAACGCTAACGTATGTGAACGAGTGCCTTCATTTAAACCCGTGTCTCGATCCCAGCAACACTGTCAGAGCTGCTGTTATAGGAAATGAATCGACACCTTCTGACCAATCGGATTCGAGAACTCGACAGCGATGTGGGATAATGAGGTAATGAGTGAAGTCAGTCTCTTTCAAGATCTTTTCTGTAAAAAGAAAATAAATGAGAAAATCTCTGCCTCAAACCACTTCCACTTCTTCAGTGATGTCACTCAGATTTGCCAATGGGGCTTTGGACAGTATGACTTATTGTCATCTCTCTCTCTCTCTCTCTCTCTCTCTCATATATATATATACATACCAAACACATCTCTCCGGATCAACTGCATTTGGCTCAAGTGGGAAATACGAGAACTGGAAGGCTTTTTGTACACTGAATAGCTTTTTGCTGAAATATCGAATTGTTTATCATTTTATTTATTTATTTATTTTCGGCATGATAAAAGGCATACAGCGTAGGTTCACTCTGTTTGATCTCGCTGCTTCCTAAAAATCCATGCGCCTACACTCTGACAGTTGCACAAAAAAAAAGCCAGCCTGTTGACAGATGAAACCATATTTCTGCCCTTCAGCTACTCAAGATGTAAAAAAGAAAGGGAAAAAAAAACCCAGAAGCAGAACAGCGATACATTGTGCAACATTCAAACACTTGCCACTCATATTTCTGTTTAATCCCCATGAAACACAGAGAGCAATTGAGAGCATTAAAATTCCTGCACCAGCACCGAAAGAACGCCACGCCACACGGGGGTCGGGGGGGCAGGTTAGACTGACCTATATATAGGCGGAGAAACAAGTGCCAATTATTACAGGATTTGAAGGTGTGGGTAGGTGGGGGTGTACAAGAGAGCGAGAGAGAGAGAGAGTGTGTGTGTGTGTGTGTGTGTGTGTGTGTCACCTGGTTTGGGTTTGGAGAGGCATCCTCCCATGGTGGGCCCGCAGTGAAGCCAGGAGACCTGGTGATTGGGAAGCCCAGGGAGGGCGTGGGCGGGTGTGGGGGGCAGGCAGGATCAGACGCTCACAGTAGGCCACAGGGAGCGGAGGTGGAGATGGACACAGCGCTGCAGCAGGGAATTCTGGGCCTGCTTGGCCCGTTCAGCCATATCACAGCTCAGCCACTGCACATAACCTGAGAAGGGAAGAGCAACATGGTTAAAAAGTTCATTTAAGCATACCATATTAAAACAAAAATAAAGGTCATGGCATGCTATAACCATTCACCCTAATATTATGCTTTATTACGGTCATACTACTAGGATATTTCTGATTTCTGATTGGTTAAGAGCATGGCTCAGTAAATTTGCTTTCATATTTCGAAATCAGCATGTTTGTACCCCAAACAGCATTTAAACAGAGCCTTTAAAAAGGATCTAGTCTGTTGTTCGTTCACCTTATGACCTCATGACCCGAACATATGCTCACGTCCACACGGATTTCATGCATTGTTGTATTATTCTCGAGTCAGAAAGTTACAGACTTGAACGTTCCAGTGTTTTGTCTTATAAACTTCAGAAGAGGGTTATAATATCGAGGCTGGTGGCAAAAAAAAAAGTCGACTGTTTTCACTGCTATGATGTGTGTAATAAATGAACAACATTCAATGCTACTATAAACGCTTAAAAAGCGCGACTTGTCGTTCGTTAATAAATGAAACGTCGTAATCGTTGGCAATTTGCTGTGGTATAAGCTGAATAAAACACATGCAGATATGAAAGTAATCTACCTCAGGATCGTATCACACCAGCATGGCCATGGATTCATTTCCTAGAACAACATGCCCTGTTGTATTTGTTTTTAAAAACCTTATATATTTTGAACACTTTTTGGTGTCAGTTTTCCTGTCACTGGGTAATACATTCAGTCTGTATAAAGTAGGCTACTAGTTTTTACAACAGAGTTTGTTGTCTCAACTATCTCTAATACCTCATGATGTTAATGCAATATTTTCCTACGAATGTTCTATGAATTTTGTGCGATCCGACAATCTGAGGTCTCGTTACATGTGTTTGGACACGCGTTATTAAAAAACGTAAGACAGAATGAAACGTGTGACGATCAAGCCCGTGCTAAACGAGTTGAGTCACACTGCTACAAATGAATGGCGCATGGTGTGATCTGATAGCAGGACAGTTTGGTCTCCTATACGGCTCCGTACACTCGAAAATGCACAATACACTGCAGCTACGGCAGAATTATTAATCACGCTCTCTCCCCCTGTGAAGGAGGTATCAGTGGCGCATGCAAATATAGCAAACCCGGGGCTGATATAGCTGTGTTGTTAATCAGACTGCAGATCATTTTAATTAGGGTACCACAAGAGAACAAGACGATCCTGGGATTCGGAATATAGAAGTAGTAGAAATGTGAAGAGAGAATATCTTGTGGAGTCAGAGCACAGGCAGACAACATTAAACAAGAGCAATCCATAATCAAAACACGAAAAAAAGGTTACAAAAGGGTGTCATAACGCAGTACAGAACAGAATATGAGGCGTAGACTCAGCAATACAGGAGCACGATAAGACTTGGTGAAGAGACGTAGAAAGAGCAGGGTAGGCATAGACAAACTGATCAGTGCGCTAACACGAAACAGGTGAACACAGTCAGATAACAGAACAGTGACCGTGAAGTGAACGCAGAACAAAAATGACATGAGAGCAAATTACTCTACCAGTTGCCCTGAAATACATTACAGTTACATTACAGCTGGAAACACAGTGTGCTAAAAGGTATTAAGAAACTTAAAATTGTTTTCATGAAAAATGGTATTATGTACTGAAATAGGAGTGAGCTTGATGAGTAGTGGGTGTAGTAGGACATGCTCATTTAAAGAAAAAGAAAAAAATACTTCAATAAAATGTGACAAGGAGCAGTAAAACCAAAATTGCCGACTTATAAACCAAACTGAAAGAAATGATGCACTTTGGCCAAACTATGCTATGTTGCAACTTAGTGAAAAATAATGAAAAGCGGGAAGTAATTTATATCGAGAGTAATTAATATTGATAAAATGTCACAATGTTGAACGTAATAAGCCAGTCTCCGGCGACTTAAATACTTTCTGTCTTTATCCACGGATTAATCAGCAGAAGGATCTAGAAAAAAATTCTGGAAAAGAAACAAAGGATACAGACATACAGGTGACAAAGTGAAAAACAGTGTCTCTGTTATGCTGGGGGGGGGGGCACTTACTTATTTTGCTGTCATGGTTTGAGTTCACTTGTCCCCTTAGAGGGAAGAGTCCCTACAAATCGATCCTGTTTCCGATCACCTTTATCCTGCGATGAAACATTTCTGTGATGGGCGTGGCCTCTTCCAGTATGACACTGCCCCCAGCACACAAGGGCTCACTGAATGGTCCAGTGTGGATGAAAATGACGTAAATAATATGTTTTAACCTTCAGACTCACCAGACTGCAACACAATGGAACATCTATGGGAGGTTTTGGAGTGATGTGTTAGACAGCGCTCTACATCACTATATGTTTTTTTTTACATGATGTAAAAGAAAACGTGATTTTACAGACCAGGCCGCCATCCAGTTCTGATGCTCACGTGCCCATTGTAGGTGGTGGACAGGGGTCAGCATGGGCACGCTGACCGTGTCTGCGGCTACGCAGCGAGCTGTGATGCGTTGAGTGGTCTGACTGCTTTCTATCATTGCCAGCGTTCACTTTTTCAGCAATTCTGTGGGAACGGACCAGACGGGCTAGCCTTCGCTCCCCACGCACATCAGTGAGCCTTGGGAGCCCATGACCCTGTCGCCGGTTCACCGGTTCCCCTTCCCTGGACCGCTTTTAGTAGGTATTAAGCACTACATATCGGGAACACCCCACAAGACCTGCTGTTTTTCAGACGCTCTGACCCAGTCGTCTAGCCGTCACAATTTGGCCCTTATCAAAGTCGCTCAGATCCTTACGCTTGCCCATTTTTCCTGCTTCCAACACATCAACTTCGAGACCTGACTGCCTAATACATCCCACCCCTTCGACAGGTCCCACTGTAACCAGCTAATCAATGTTATTCACGTCACCTGTCAGTGGTTTTAATGTTATGGCTGATCGGTGTATATTCTGCAGTGTTTCTTGTACGTCTGTGGTTCCTCGTTCCCTTTAGTAAAGAGAAATTTATAGATCTGCTTATAAGATTTCAATGACAGAGGTACGTACATATATTTTCTTTGACTCTAAATCAGAGTATGTTTGGTTTGTAGAGCCATTTTGTGATCTTTATGTACACTGAGCTACAATGTAAGTTGTCTTGATTATCGTCAACAAAAATTGATTTGAGGGTTAAGTCAACTTGACATCACAACTGACAAAAGCATTCCTTTATATCTGCTCCCGTAGGTTTATGTCAGTTGTCTATGTAGGCCTACGTATGTGCCATGAAGCCCTTCGGATGTGTACTACCAAAAAAAAAAAAAAGTCTTTTTGCGAGTGTGAAAGAGTAATGAGTCATGTAATAACCCAGATGATACACGATCATAGGACAACAGACTCGACTACACTTCATCTGCACTCCATAAAACACGCACAGGTCCAGCAATTATTGGAGCACAAGCATAGATTCTAAATGCTAAAACATGCTTTTAAGGGGCTCTGCCTTAGAGGACCACTTGATATTCACATCACACCCAAAGGTCCTGGAAATGGCGAGTGGAAAGAACAATAGTGCTCCTTAATGAGGCAGAGTGAAGCACACAGGAGCGGAAACAAGCCCACGGCAAAAGTTTGGAGGCATCTGAAAATTTAACGCTGCGTATAAATAAAAAAATTCCCATTTTGTGTACGTTTTTAAATGTGATACAAAGCATGTCAAAGCGCTTTGGAGAAATATGATCCATTTAGTAACTGGTTTTAAAGATCATCGTACATCCCTTCTTCTTTTTTTTTTCTTTTCTTTTGTTTTGTTTTGTGGTTCTTCGTCTTTATTGATGGTTATCTGTGGAAGAGATCATTTGCATAGTCGAACAAATCTTTGGCTTGGTTGCAAAACCGCTAGAAGAAATCCCAGAGCGTAGGTTTGTGGTTTTGAGAGAATGAGGCTTCCACTGTTAAGACTGCACGATTTATAACAATCACCATAGCAACTGTGAGTCTGTTTATGTGCATGCTTATCATCATCGCACCGCAGTACTTTCTCGGTCATACAGTATATCCTGTTGAATGATCAATCTTAGAAATAAAAAACTACCAATGGAAGTAAACATCTTCCTGTGGTATGGTTTTAATGCTTTTGGGCTGGGCAATATGTTCATATATCTTCCGGAAAAAAAAAAGTTGAATAATAATAATTACAAAAATACTGATTGCAAACAACTTATCTGATGTTAAAATTTTAGCACTATTGAAAACCTTTAAACTTTTTACAGATTTTATTCAGTGTAAAATTATTACTTTTGCTAGATGTTGAATTAAATAAAAAATGTTATTATTTAAAATGTCTCATTGGCAGTTTGTTAACAAAGCCACTATTTGTATCTGTTTAGTGTTCCAAATCTGTATCTGTATTTGGATTTAAACCTGAAGTGGGAGTGGCCTAAACCAGAAGGTTTTTGTTGTTGTTGTTGTTTTCTGTTTATGAATTTTTTATTTATTTATTTTTTTTAGATCTGACAGTTCCTCAACCTCAGCTACATCACTCAGGTCCATAATTGGCTGGAAGTTATTATATTTGTTTGCATCTGTCCGTAATATTTTCTAACAAATTTAGTTGGTTCTATTTCCCAAAATGTAAACAAACTTGTAGCCTAATTTAAACCACCGTGACCCTGACCAGACAGTTAGTAAGGAGTCTGTAAATGCATGGTGTAGCACGGCAGGTTCATATGAATAAACATGGTCGTTGTTTGTCCCACAAGCTTCATATCTACTCTAACCAATGGCTCGTGTCTACATTAAAATTATTGTTTTTAAAAACTCACACGTTCACGTGACTTTGTTGCTGCATCCTGTGGGATCCCATGTCTGATACACAAACCAGAGGCCTTCCTGGCAAACCTTCTGTTTGTATTTTAATAATAATATAATATACAGTATAATATTCATATTTGGTTGCATGCCTACAGATCATGTACCATAGGAATGTCTTCAAGTATTGTACTATATTTTTCACACAAATGGCCCAATCCATCTGCATGTATCATCTTATTTCATTTGTAGGTTAAGGAGATTTCCAGTGTTCAGAGCATGTGACGCAGATCTTGTTGGCTTGCTCACCAGGAGGCCCCGCCCACAAACAGGGCTAATAACATTTATCAGCAGCAGCACGTCACCCTTACAAACTGCACGTTGACATTATGTTGGAATGTACTTGGGTGATCAGTGCCAGCTCTGAACTCAGTCACCGGCATTATCAACGATTAACCTCTGCTTTACGTTTCAGAGCCTAAGGCTTCATTTCCAATCATTACATCAGAAAACAAAGCAAAGCAAATGATCCAGCTAATATTAATATTAAGTACACAGTTCCATGGAGTATAGCTCAAGAGATATGGGCTAAAGTTAGATTATAATTTCAGTATAAATCCAAGAACTAGGCTAAAGAGGATGGCTTGATGGCACAGAACTGAAGGGTCATAAGATTGATATAACAAGATGTTCAACCATCCGAGTCAGTTTAAAGTGTTTAGCAGTAATACAGTGTATCATCAGAATAAAACTGTGGTAGCATTAAACCTCTAAACACTAAACATGTTTAAACCATTCAAATCATCTACATTGAATAAAATTGCTTCGAATGTTTTGTAATGTCCAAGAATGTAAACTAATGGTCTAGGAACAACAAAGCTCTACAACTTTACATTCATTAAAAAGGCAAGGGTTTATGAATACATATGCTAACCTTGCTAAGTCTGGGGTTTTTTTTGTTGTTGTTGTTGTTGTTTGTTTTTTTTTTAAGTATCTCTACTTTTTTACCTCGTAGTTTTTTCTCTTTTTTTTTTTTTACTTCATTATTTGTAAAGTCAGGAGGTGATTTTTAGCAATTTCAAAATTCAATCTCAATTTCAAACCAATCAGTTTAACAGATATAACAGTGAGAACGAGACCTAATACTATTACTGTGACAGCTATTAGCATTCAGTTAGTTTGTGTTGTCAGAGTTATGATCATGCTAGCTAACATTTGAGAGATGAGGAATGAAGCTGTTGTTGGTTAGCCTTAGCCAGTTTTAGCTAGTTATTAGCCTTTGGTTTGTTGGTATCATTAGATTTATTACAATGCTAGCTAACATTTGAGAGATTAGGAATGTTGTTGGTTAGCCTTAGCCAGTTTTAGCTAGTTATTAGCCTTCAGTTTGTTTGTATCATCAGATTTATTACAATGCTAGCTAACATTTGAGAGATTAGGAATGTTGTTGGTTAGCCTTAGCCAGTTTTAGCTAGTTATTAGCCTTCGGTTTGTTTGTATCATCAGATTTATTACGATACTAGCTAACATTTGAGAGATTAAGAATGAAGCTATTGTTAGTTAGCTTTATGTTTTCCTGCGTGGTTCCTTGGTGAAAGAGCGACTAATTTACCAGCAGAAACTAAAAGCAGTGGGTGATTTGACGCAGATGTCTTATTCTTTTGTGAATCTTTATTCTACTTTTACTTTCATGATAACTGTGAACATGTTCCTGCATTAACACTCTTTACCACATGAAAGGTGGGACCACATTTCATCCTCTAAAAAGGAAATGTGTTGACAATATTGAGAACCTGTTGAGATATCAGCCCAGAAAGATCAGTTATCGATTGGTTTTTTTGACATTCTTTGTTGGTAGTGTACATCTGTGCTGTGTTTGGCTTCAGATAGCTTAAGCACACAGCTAGCCCAATGGTAAACAGCTAATAAATGCACTAGCATTGTCAACCTTGTCAAAATGGACTGGAACAGACACAGTTTTGCTCGTTAATAACATTACCGAATAAGCTAGTTAGCCAGGTTGTTTTTATAGTGTGGTTTTTATAGTTCTTCTCTAGTTACCACATCATTATACTGTGATAGGTTGCATATTCAACAGTATAGATTCAAGACGTTAAGTCTTTTAAGTCTAATTTTTTTTGAGTTTGCAAACTCAGACGTACTGCCCCTCCTGGAAGCGTTATTTCGACTAAATAACTTGTCATTTCTACTTAATAACTTGTTATTCCAAATTAATATCTCATTATTTCCATATTATCTTGTTATGTTCACTTAATATTAAACACACTGCAATTTATACGTTAAGATAAGTTGTAATTAATGACACATGATGAAATAATGAGTTTAGTCAAAATAATGAGACACTAAGTTGAAATAAGTAACTCGAAATAACGAGTTATGTTGAAATAATGAGAATATTAAGTTGATATAAAGAGTTTAAGTCGAAATAACAACATAGTACTTAAACTTAAACTTTTTTGTTTGTTTGTTTGTTTGTTTTTTTAAACTTGTGATTCAGGGCTTTAGTACAGTCTGTGTTTTAGATGGCAAAATGTGAATTTATCTCTATAGTAACAAATGTGATCAAAGCAGTCATCTATATAATTGGCTTCAGCAATCCAAGAGTTGTTTTAAACGTAAAAATAAAAATCCAACATGAGCTCTCACTTCCAAATTCGTGATAACTGTCACAACTCAATTCGTATAAAAGGTTATGAAGGTTAAGTTTAGGGTTAACAGCAGGGTTAATGTTTGTACCTTTTCTCAAGGCTACATTTATAGAAATTATATTTGACATTTTTATTAATGTCTTTTCTTTTTATTTATTTATTTATTTGCATTCAAGGCCTATGCTTTGTAAGGTTTTCATGGCATGAATTTGGAGTATAAGCTGTCCATGTTGCTTCACTATCCTTCAAGTGGCTTCATTAGTTCTAATGGTGAAGTGACTGAGATGCCAATCGACTTATTTTACTACGACTAGACTAAATCAGCTAGATAAGGAAATAACAAGGCTTCAGCAGTAAATGCAAGAGGACTGAGATCCAGATCAGATCATGCAGAGACTTATTTGAAAAACATTTTTAAGCACAGTTAGAGGAGGGCATCTGATTTCATGGACAGAGAGAAAGGACATCCGCATTGTTCTATCCAAACCAATTTAGATAAAAGCAAGGTGCTGAGCTCAGCACAGCCAGCAAACATATTTGATCATTTCTGTCTCTTTCTGGGCTCCAACCCATCCAAGCAGAGCTGGAACAACCTTTTCCTGCTTTTCATTTTCTTATAAACTCCTAGACAAGGAGTCTATGCGGGATCCTTAAAGGTAGAACCCTACACCAAGGGATGTATGGTTCTACCTTAATAATTTAAAGAACCCTTGAGGAGCCTATTTTTCTGAAGCTAATCCAGAGCACAAACGCCAAGAAATACAAGTGTTACCTATGTTAGTTTCTGATTCTTCAAGCTTCCACCTAAACTCCTTGTTCCTGAGGTGCCTTCAAGGAAATTGAGTTTTTCCCAGAGTACTCTTTTGGACTCACAAGACCTGACATGTTCACGTTCTGTGACACTTGTGTATACATAGTTTTAGCTAATTAGCTGGCGGTGATTGACCCAAGAGTTCAAAGGCTAGATGAAATCCCACCACAGATGTCCTCAGTACATACAGGAATTGGATCAGAGCTGCAGTAGGACATGGTGTCACCAAGTATCAGTACAAAAGAGCCTTTATCCAAACGTACATATGAAGCCAGCTGTCCCCAGTCGAAGTCTTGCTGGGTCGGGGGTGAGATATGCTGGAATGTTCCAGATCATTGTTGTGGAGGAGCTCACATTCCTGCATGGTTCCCCTATGCCTTGGCCGAAGTGTCAAAGTGACGTGTTGATCACTGGCACTTCACCCGCACCCTTCGGTTCAGGTACAAATGGTCAACGTTTAATCATTAGCTCTGTCTCAGAGATTTGGAGAAGACACTCATAACAAAAGCCTTTCTTAAGATTGCGTCTTCATTGCTTGCAAAACACGGAGCAGAGATAGGGGTCGAGCTACAGAAAGCCTGGAGTGTGTTTACCCCACAGAAACCCACAGAGCACTGACTTCGACGACCTTTCACACTGTCCATACGTGCACCATCTGCATGTCGAAGATGTTACGTAGAGTGTTGTAACCGGAACGTCTGCATACGAGGACCTAAAAGAGTGCTAATCTTTCAGGCACTAATGCCATCAATACTGATAGTGATGCTTTACTGCTGGCAGTTTATTAACGCTATATTGATCTTTGAAAGGCGGCTTCCTTTGACCAGCTCTGCGGGAGAACACTGAGTGACAGTATAATGACGCTGCTAAGTATTGTTATCTCAGCAAAGGAAAACATATTGGATTTAGACAATATATCTAATGTCTATCTGACCTACAGTTACTACAACTGATTAGATTCCACCTTTCTCTAGTCAAGTTCTAGAGAAATTGCATTGGCTTATTACACAACTTGGCCTCTTGTAATGATTACATGCTTGAAGGATATCAATGTTCTGCCAAAGCAGATAACTATACAAGTCTATAAATATATTAAACGATCGTGTAATCCTTTTATAATAGTCCCGTAATGAGAATTACATACACAGTACTGTTGAATGTTTAGTTTAGTGTGATGGTTCTTTGCTGAATAAACAAAATTTGTTCTACTTGATAAATTGCTGTGGTATAAAAGGAATAAAACACTTTTTTTTTCGCAGTGTATGTTCTTGGCAAAAAAAATGCTTCCATGTAAAAAAAAAAAAGGTTGCAGGTTCTTTACTTGTCTCTGTGAAGAACCCTTAAAAGTTCACAACTGACTCCAAGTAGAACTCTTCTAGGAAGCTAAGCACCCGTAACTGTCCAAAGAACCCTTGAAGGGTTTAAAGGGTTTTTCTATAAGACTGTAGCCGTTATCAAGAATACATCGAAATACATGTAAATCTACAACCATGAGTTTTTAAATTTGTCCCTCTTTAAAAGGAACCTTTAAAAGGTTCTATGTAGAACCCTACAGATAAGTGTTTTCCTACTAGAGAAAGCTCAGAGTAGAACTCTTTTAGGAAGCTAAGAAGTTTTAACTGTCCAAACATCGCTTCGAGTTTTTTTTTTTTTTTTCCCTAGGATTGTAGCTGGTGTTAAAATGATAACATTAATGGTTCTGTGTTGAGCTCTACATCTGAGTATGTGGGTTGAGATTCCAAGTAGAACTCGATTAGGATGCTAAGAATGCTTGATCATTTTTTTCCCCCCTAAGATACCAACTGTTATCACGAATACATCGAAGCTATCGACTTAAAAACAAGGAGAAACAAGAGGGTTTTTTTATTTGTCCATCTGGGGGAACGATTAAAGATAGAGCTGCAGTCAAGACCACCAGTGTCAAGTCCAAGTTCAGGACTAGCCAGGATGGATTCAAGACTGGGTCTAAAGGGGGTTGAGGCCAAGTCAAGTCAAGATTGAAACCAAAAGCAACCAAATCCTTTTTGAGACCAAGCCTTTACTTCAACACGTTCTCTCCATTCATTATTCTTGCACAAAGAAAAGTCCAAGTCAATACAGAAAACATCTCAAGACTATGTTCGAGTCCTACTGCCCTACTTAAAGGTTCTCTGGGAGCAGTAGTGGCTTAGCATTAAAGGCTCTGGGTTATTGATCAGAAGGTTGGGGGTTCAAGCGCTGGCGCTGCCAACCTGCCACCGTTGGACCCTTGAGCAAGGCCCTTAACCCTCTCTGCTTCAGGGGTGTGTATCATGGCTCTAACGCTGTGCTCTGACCCCAACTTCCTGGCATGCTGGGATATGTGAAGAAAAGAATTTCACTTTATGTGACCAATAAAGACTCATTATAATGTAGAATCTAACAGATGAGGGTTTCACAAAATGAAGGACCATTAACTATCCAAAGAACCCCTGAGAAATATTTTTCTTCCCCAAAATGTGTATTAAAACCAGGTCTAAAATGAATTCCTTGGTCTAACAGCAGGAAGCAGAGATGATCCGAGACTCAGTTTTGATCATTTTGACTAACTGTGACGTGTAACTTTTATTAAAGTTAATGTCGGTCGTAGTAAATATATTGCACTCTAATCACAATTACCCGCAACCCAAAGTGTGAGATGTCACACCAGCGTCTCCTGTAGCTGCCATAACTAGTGGAATACCAGTTCGAAGACACCTTGCGCTTTATTTCATGAAAAACTGAGCAATTTTCAATGACGTAATGAGAGTCAGAGCGGTGTGAGAGATTGCTGAAGGAGGTACAGTCACACGATAATTTGCTCTGGGAGAAGTTTGTCTCTAAAAGTTTCTTAACAGGACGTCGTGCAAGAGCTTGTCTGAGGAGCGCGTAGGAAAACCGACACATAGCACACAACAAGTCTGATTGACAATCGGTCTTCCAAAAGTTGCGTGAGATGAAATTGAGACGTAGGAAAGTGTGTCGGTGCAAAATGAACCTTAATCGACCATGAAAAGGTGCTTTACACTCGTTCTCATTCACCCATTCACACACACTCACACACAAATGGTAGCAGAGCTGCCACGCGAGGTGCTAACTTGCCATCGGGAGCAACTTGAGGTTCAGCGTCTTGCCCAAGGACACTTCGGTATGTGGAGTCACATGGGCCGGGAATCGAACCGCCAACCCTACAATTAGTGGACAACCCGCTCTACCACCTGAGCTACAGCCGCCAAACAAAAGCAAAACACACTAACTATAGTTTTCAGTGAATACTTTGATAAACTGTGAAATTTATAGTCAATCATTTTCCATGTTTGAAATTCAGGAACATTACCGTGTGAAAATCCACCTGTATTATTTTAGTTTTTAAGAGAAAGGAAGGAAAACAAAAGCCATTTTTAACAGTCTGATTGTTCGTTTCAATCTAGCACCGTTTAGGATTTGTCCGTCTGGGGAACCCTGGAAGCTCGTGTAGGACCCTGCAACAGAGGGTCTGCTTTTAGACGTGTACACGTATGTGTTCCTGCATGTCGGTGTTGTTGAATAAAGGGCACTGGAGTTCAGAGTTGATCTTGTTGTGGAATTCGGAGTTTAAGCTGTAGTACACTGCAGGGTTATAGCACACTAACAAGCACACACACACACACACGCACACACACATCACGTCCCTTTAGGCTGCAATAAAACACACATTTTCTCTGTGTCCTGCTGTTTCTGACAGTATGGAAAATCCCACTACTGCTATTACAGGAGACGAAATAATAAAACAATATAATAATAATAATAATAATAATAATAATAATAATAATAATAATAACATTTGCAGTGTTGGATCTAACCAACTACAAAATATTAGTGTGTGTGTGAGAGGGAGAGAGACATAGAGCGAGACAGAGAGAGAGAGAGAGAGAGAGAGAGAGAGAGAGAGAGAGAGTCTGTGTTAAAAGAACAAAAATAAGGTAAATATGTTTAATGTTATATACCATGAGAGAGAGAAACAATAGTGACACAGAAGAAGCGAAATGAGAAAAGGACGAGAGACATAAGGTAATAAGAGAGAGATGGAGAGAGAGAGAGAGAGAGAGTGAGAGAGAATCTGAATCATTCAAACTGCATCAGGTTGTGATGTTCTTCAACTAAAAGGAAAAAAAAAACACTCAACAATATTGTCTGGTATTGAACAGCACCTGAAAGAGCCACCAAGTTTCCAGAGTGACAACACACTCCTCACACACTCCTCACACACCTATGCAGGACATCCACTCCTCAAACTTCACCCACTCCACATCAATCCTGTCTAACCACATCATCCACCCCTGAGATGAAGCAATCCCGCCCCAGATTCCCCAGACAGGCATGAAAGAGCGAGCAGGACTCACCTAAAGCCCAGAGGAAGCAGGTGCAGTCAGATCAGCATCCACACACTCACTGCACGAACAGTTCTGAGGAGCAGGAGGACATTCTAGCACCCAGACCAAGCGCTTCTTCAGGCTCCTTCCGCTCTTCAAGCTCCTGAGAACTCTTCTGGAGTGCTGCGTTGTGTCCTGCACCACTTTTACTGCAGTAACCCAGGATCCACACACAGTCCCACAGTGAGCCAATCTCTCACTCTCTCGCTCTCTCTCGCTCTCTCTCTCTCTCTCTGTCTCTCTCACACACACACACTCACACTCACAAAGCAGAAGGAAGAAAGCAGAGTAAGAAGTGCTCGCTTTCTCTGTCCTATTCTTTCTTCCTTTCTCCTGGTGCTTATTCCTTCAAAGCTTCAAACACAGAACACACCTTCTCACTCCTTTCCTCCTCTCTCTCTCTCTCTCAGTCTCTCTCTCTCACTCTCTCTCTCTTTCTCTCTCTCTCTCTCGCTGCAGTTGCAGGTCTCTTGCCAGCAGTTCAGCTGTATGCGGTATTGATGGAGTTGCTCTGGGGATGCTAACACAGCATGAATTCTCCCAGAGCTCCACTTTTTCCCCTCCCCTTCCCTCCAGTCCACTCCGCTCTCTTTCCCTGCCCTCGCCACCTCCCTCTCTCCCTCTCTCCCTCTCGCACTCACTCACTCACTCGGCTCACTGTTTTATCTTAGTCAAATTATGCTCGCTCTCTCTCTCTCTCTCTCTCGCTCATTGTCTCTGTCTATACATACCTATGTTCACATTTATTACTTAAGTGCATTGCTGTAAACTACAGTTATGTATACTTACATACATATATATATATATATATATATATATATATATATATATATATATATGTGTGTGTGTGTATGTATGTATGGATAGATAATTCTGTATTTGACTTTAAATAGACAGATCGATTGACAGATCGATTTTTTTTTTTTTACAGGCGGCCAATAATTATAAAAGTGGGTAGATAGACAGACTGATAGATAGATAGATAGACATTTTTGGTAAAGGGTGCCAATAATTATGGATTGGATGATAGATAGATGGGGGCACGGTGGCTCACGTTTGCCTCGCACCTCCAGGGTTGGGGGTTCGATTCCTGTCTCCGCCCTGCGTGTGTGGATGTTCTCCCCATGCTTCTTGGGTTTCCTCCGGGTACTCCGGTTTCCTCCCCCAGTCTAAAGACTTGCATTGTAAACTGATTGGCATTTCCAAATTGTCCAAATTGTGCGTGAGTGTGTGTGATTGTGCCCTGTGATGGGTTGGCATCCCGTCCAGGGTGTCCCCCGCCTTGTGCCACGAGTCCCCTGGGATAGGCTCCAGGCTCTTCGCGACGCTGTGCAGGATAAGCAGTACAGAAAATGGATGGATGGATGATCGATAGATAGATAGATAGATAGATAGAGTTGACTAGACAGTCAGATAGACAGAGAAAGGGTGCCAATAGTTTTGTAGTTGACTGTAGCAGACAGTTTACTGTCACATGGCCTTCTGCTGATGTCATCAAAATGACGGTGTACAGCTGAAATCTTCCTGAGGGGCCTGATGGGAAAATGTCCTGTTTGGGTCTGAGAAAGAGCACAAGGTCTTCTTGAAGAGACCTCCCACAGTCCACTAACAGCGTTAGCTGATGATTTACAGTGTGTGTGTGTGTGTGTGAGAGAAAAGGGTGTGTGTGTTTGTGTGTGCATATTTGTGAGTGTTTGTTTGCGGTCGCTGCTCTTTTAGATCTTTTGGCACTGATAACGCAGTTGTCCTTCCCCATGATGTCGTAAAAGTCGTTAGACCAGGTGTGGCAGGGTCAGGACACATGATCCATCTGCACTGGTGGCCATGCCGGTTCGGACAAATGACCCTCGCTTGGGTCAAGAACGCCGTACAGCTGGTTTTCTTCTTAGTGATGGTAACACACACCTGGCACACTGACTGAAATCAAGGTTGCCAGGTTGGATAAAATACATCCAGGCCAAATCATTCCCCAAACTAATTACATTAAACACATTAATTTATATCTACTAGCCAGGATATCTTTCTATGAAGAGACATTTATTTAACATTTATTAAATGAGTCTTGCGTGTCAGTGCTTTGTAATGAACGGCAAGACGGTTTCTGTGTAACACAACAAGCTGCGATTTTTGTCTGAATAACTTTAGAGGAAAATCAGTAAATATAAATGGATGACAGTATGACTGAGTGCAGTGCAAACTGTGGCTATATACCCATAAGTGCTCATTAACATGAATGGGATTCAGGTGGTCATGTGACCATGATGCAGAGTGGTGCAGTGGCTGCTGGGAACTGTAGTCCAGAGTTCCTTCTCTGATATACATGACAATGACATGATATTCAGAAATAAATTTTAAATTATTGTGGTATAAGACAAAAACATTTGGGGGAATCTGAGTGAAATTTCTAAGCTTGTTAATTCATTGAACATTTCTCAGTATTTCTCAGGGAAATCACAGTTTACTATGTGCGCCCACAGAACCTGCATGCTAATCTAGCTAGCTAGCTCTCTGTCCTACTATGATGAACAAAATTGAGATTCTTAGGATATATTTTGAGTTGGGCTACTGTCAACAAAACCAAACAAGACTTGGATACTGAAATCCCACTTGTGTGAACCTGTGAGAAATGAAAGCTAGCTTGCTAGCCGTTAGCTGTTTGGGCTGTTTTTACCTTGCATATTACAGTTCTTATAAGAGTTTATTAAACAATATAGATCATTTTAAAGGTTTAAACATACTCAGAGGTTATTTAGGACTAGATTTCATTCCTATTGATTACAACTTTTATATAAATGAAATTAAAACTGGCATATTTTTATTTATTTATAATAGCCATAAATGTCCTGCTAATTTCATGTCATTTAATGCCTATAAGTGTGTTATGAAGCTTTGTAATGACAATTCAAGGCTTTTTACTTTAATACTGACTAAAGCTATTTGTATAATCTCATTTGCTTATCCATGTGTTATGATGTGTTATAAATTCCTTTAATATTATATACAGTCTTAAGATTTTCTTTAAGCCGAACTACATCTTGTGAGACCATACATTTACAAGCAAGCTACACACACACACACACACACACACACACACACACACACACACACACACACACACACACAGAGTTCCTCAGAGAGTTCTTTGCCATGAGGTGCCATGTTGAACTTCCAGTGGCCAGTATGCGGGAGCATGAGAGCAATGACACCAAATTTAACACACCTGCTCCCCATTCACACCTGAGACCTTGTAACACTAACAAGTCACATGACACCGGGGAGGGAAAATGGCTAATTGGGCCCAATTTGGACATTTTCACTTAGGGGTGTACTCACTTTGTTGCCAGCGGTTTAGACATTAATGGCTGTGTGTTGAGTTATTTTGAGGGGACAGCAAATTTACACTGTTACACAAGCTGTACACTCACTACTTTACATTGTAGCAAAGTGTCATTTCTTCAGTGTTGTCACATGAAAAGATATAATCAAATATTTACAAAAATGTGAGGGGTGTACTCACTTTTGTGAGATACTGTATGTATATATATATATATATATATATGTGTGTGTGTGTGTGTGTGTGTGTGTGTGTGTATATATATATATATACACACACACACACACACACACACACACACATATATATATATATATATATATATATATATATATATATATATATATATATATATATATATTCTAATCTAAAATTGTCCCTCTGGTGATCACAATGAGAACTGCACAGTGCTGCCTTAATGTGATCCAGCACATGATGATGATGACTGATTTAAACGCCAAGGACAAAAGGACAAATGCATTTCATCCTGATGGAAATCATTTAGTTCAATTCAATCACGCGATGGCCCATAGCGCTACATTAGGATCGAGCCGCCGTGGCAAGCCATAAGGGTCGTAAACAAATAGTAAAAGAGAGAAGCGCGTTGTTGAATAATGCATCGGCTTCAGCAGCCAGGCTGAATGTTAATGTTGGTGCCCTGCGATGGAGCGCTTTCTCCAACTGATTGCACCTGTGAAGCCAAGTCAATAAGTGAAAATAATTCATAGCTATCGACACGGAGCACGTATGTTGATTGTTGGCTGCTGCGTTGGTTAATAAAAGTTCAGAAGAACAGATTAACACCTGTTGTACTACAGAAGGTGTTGATTTGTATTGTGACTTTGTATTACAGCAGCTCTGTGGTCGCATGAAAAATCAGCAGTTTATTATACCGTCCCCTCTGAAAGTATTGGAGCAGCAATTCCCAAGCTATTGTTTCGCTATACATTGAAGACATTTGGGTTGGAGAACAAAAGATGAATATGAGACGATAGAGCAGAATTTCAGCTTTCGTTTCCTGATATTTATTTATTTAATCGAGATGTGTTCCTATACTTTTGCTCACGTAAAAAAAAGTGGGTGGTCTGACACCACAGGTGCCACGTTTGAAGTTGTTGCACACATCCAGATGTAAATATCAGGAAATGAATGCTGATCTCAAACCCAAATGTCTTGAATGTATAGCGAATTAGCAGTGCTGTTCCAATACTTTCGGAGGGGACTGTATTTTAATGAGTTTATTATAATATATAAGTGTTTCTATAGTAACAGCTCGTTCACGTAGTTCACGTGGAAGATCTGCCACATAAACGCATAAAAAAAGGTGTGTAATTGTGTGCGAAGATGTTCATTTTGCAGTTTTTGGAAGGAGTCTCCAGTTTTAGTGCTTTGTAACAGTCAGAGGTAAAGTTTTTCATTGATGGTTTCTCTGTAACATAACAAGCTGGTTTTTTTTGTTTTTTTTTGCCTTAATAACTTAATAATACAGAATAAAGTGAGAATGGTGAGGAAACGACTGTTCAGAGCAGATGTAACATCAGGAACATCAGGAACTAGCTTGTTTCATAGATGTTCCACGACGTTAAACGTAACTATAAAAGGACGTCGATTATGATTACGGTCTTTCATAAATAAAAATGGCTAGGTCTGGCAAAGGAATGCTACGGTGTAAAAGGAATAAAACACTTTGGGGACATGCTGTTATAGGAAAAGAATCAACGTTTTGTCGAGCCACGTCACATCACACTGTTACTGATTGATTATCCACTAACAAAACAAGTGTTTTATTCCTTACTCGTCTTGCTCAATACATTTAAGGTATATATATATATATATACTGAAGTGACACTGGATTATTCTGTTCGTTTTTAAAGGATTTTGCCAATCAAAAGCATCAAAGCAAAGTGAACAGTGAAAGTCTATGACCTAGCACTCAAATCTTCACCTGGACTGAATAGTTAGACGGGTGCCGTGTGGTTTCTTTTTCCATTAATGGACTTAAAACACTTAGAACCAGCTACAGTTACACACACCTGTACAGCTGTACTGTGCTTTCAGCCTATTTTTTTTGAGTGTCCTACTTTTCGAGCAGTGCCGGGATTACGGTCTAATTGTAAAGCAAATGCACACCTGTGCTTCGCTTGTCCTCAGTCACCCCTGAACACTAGACGTCCCGAAACTCAGTCACCCGTCTTTCAGTCACATCCACGGTTTAAAAGCTTTTTCGATTCAATTATCACAAGGAACAAAAAATAAATAAACGCTGTCAGTTCAATATTCTGTAATAACTTCTAGGCCCACCCTTTGCCCACTCTTTGCCCACCCAACCTTTTTTTGTATCCCATGAACAGTGTTTTTTTGTTGTTGTTGTTGGGTGGTTTTTTTTGGATCCTCTCACCTATTCCCATTTCCGCTTGCAAACTGATCTCATGAGAAATTCAAATGAAGTCTTAATGACCGTTGATGCCAAATCTAACCCTAACTTTCATCTTACACAGGTGCAAGTTGTGCGAGCAGAACTCTGAGACCATGTTGGCTCTCACTGAACTTGTCAAGTTGATGAATATGTTTCTGAGTGAAGGAAAAGAAAATAGAGTCTTGAGAGAAGCTCATATGGTTTAATAAGTAAATGAGTAAATATACAGATAACACTGTCAAACTGAAGTGTCTTCCAAATGAACCAACCTCTGCAAACAGTGATTGTTTTCTCAGATTTAATGAGCACCATCACAAAAATACTAAAAACATACATACTAACAAACCAGGTAATGTGTGTGTGTGTGTGGTTTTTTTAATCATTCAATAATTAATTCATCATTCTACCATACTGTGTGGTGGAAAATGTAAAAATAAATCTATAAGACCTCTGTCTTTAGGTAATGCTGAGTCCTTGGTTGAAGTTCATGAGTAGGTGAGAAGATTTCCCTTTGCTGCTTCTCTTCGTGGTCCCTCATGCACACTGCGACGAAAATAAACGATCCCCCGATGACCAGCAGAAGTCCCGAGAACCAGGCGGAGAACATGGCCTCGCCGTACTCCCAGCGCGGCATCACGTCAGGAAGACCCCCATCCCAGAACTCCACCACCATCACGTACGCGATCAGCGAAACCGGCGCCAGAGTCGTGAGTCCCGACACCCAGATCAGCACACCACCGAGGATGAGGAGTCCCCTCTTTAACCTGTCACGGCCGGCCCCGATCTCAACGCCGTCGAGTCCGAAAAACGCCGCCAACACACCGAGGAACCCAGTCGCGATGGATACACACATGAGAATCCTGGAGGCAAGCGTGACTGGAGGCAGAGCGAGGAGAGACTCGAAGGCTTTGCAGTGGAGACCCACTTCCTCCGTGAAGATGCACATATGCCACAGACCCTCGTACCAGTTCTCCATCTCGTTCAGCTCCGAGTTCATCGTCTTCCACAGCGGTAAAAATGTAGTGATGAACGTCGTGACAAGGCCACCGAAAGCCACAAAGAGTGACGCTCTCTGTACGATCTTAGTGGTTAGGAGCACCATCGTCAGTTCTGGTTCCTTCCTCTCTCTGTACATCTCAGAAAGTCTCTATCCAACTGATGCTGCTTTAATCTGTCCCTCCCCAGGACCCACAGAGCCACAGGTACAGCCCAGCCCGACTCCTCATCATCAGGTGTTTTAATAAGCGAAGCACGCGGTAATCCTTAAGCAGGGCCTTCCACAAGAGCCGTTCTGTTCGGCTGAAGTGATGAATATCATCGTAGAGGACAATAAGGGCTTTTTAAAAGCTGAAATAAGATAGGTCTAGATTTGAATCCGGCTGAAGCGCAAGGAGCCTCCGCAGGGCGAAACATGAGCAGGTCAAGGATGAAGGCACAAACAGAACAAAGAGACGCAAGAATGAATCCAAATCTAATCTATATAGGAGCAAATTTGGACAGTGATACTACCTAATTAAAGACACTACAGACGAAATGCGATTATGAAATGCGGTTAATGTAGATTACGCAGAGGTACGCAGATTCCTCACTCAAGTAAATATGCAAACAATCATCTAAAAAAAATTCTCTCCCAGTAAAGAACGTTAAGAGAACGTAATCAGAACGAAGTTAGGCTATAACGTTCCTGCAACTGTAACATCTCCTGCTCTGATGTTCCTAGTGATGTGATGCTAACACAATGTTCCCAGTTAGACAAAGTCTACCATTAAAGAAATGCAACGTTTAGCATTTTTAACATTAGGGTAAAAAAATAATTAAAATAAAACAAACAAAAACACAACACTAAACAAACCAGAAACATTCTCAATACCAAAACCATCCTAGTTCCTAGCATTCAGAAAACATGCTGAGCTGCTAACCTAATAGCTAGGTTTAAAAAAAAAAAACAAAAACAACAACAACAACAACAAAAAAACACTTCAAAAATACAAAAGCACAAACTTTTAAATTTAGCTCCTTAATAAAAGTGCAAGAAAGAATCTTAACCAGGAAAGAAGCCTGCATCCTTAAATCCTATTCGGTTTGATTACTGACAGTGAAAACCGCCAAGAAATCATCTAGCTAGTTAGCTTTATGGAGAATATGAATGAAAGCTAACTAACACCAGCTACTCTGCAGCTAATCCCTGAATCTCTGACTTTAGCTAGCATGATGACTCTACGAACTAGAAACTAGCTTGAATGTTAAGCTAGCATTTAAGCGTAGAAGCAGCTAATCACACAAGACCTGGAGACGTTTACAGATAAATATATCGTGGGATAAGGAAATTCCCAGTTCTTGTCGTCACAGCCATTAGAGGTTAGGTTTGTTAGGGATTTGCTTTACTTTTTACTTACACCACAGATCACCTCATGGCTTTATCTTTGGGCAAACCCTTAAAGGTCCTTTATGTTCTTATTTGTGTATTTATCGATATTTGATATATCAGTGCTCTTATTTGGACAAAAAGGACTGTGTTTATCTTTTGTTTGTTTCCAAACACTCTTAGGAAAGTTCCTTGCTGTTTTAAAGATTTCCATCCACGACGTCCTCGAGAAACCGACGACAGCCGAAACTCGAGCAGGTCGATGATAAAGGTGCGAATCGCACAAAGAGCAAGCGGAAGTGCAGAATTGCTTTGTCAAGCTGCAATTAGTTTAGAAAAAAATATATATATATTTTGTGGAAAATAACGCCCCCCCCCCCCCCCCCCCCCCCCAAAAAAAGAAGAAATAAGACAATTCAATTCATCCCTACTAATGCTTTTATAGTTTGGACAGTTTTACTATCTATCTATCTATCTTTCTATCTGTCTATCGATCTATCTATCCATCTTTCTATCTGTCTATCGATCTATCTATCTATCTATTGATCTATCTATCAATCTCTCTATCTGTCTGTCTATCTGTCTATCGATCTATCTATCTATCTATCTATCCATCTGTCTTTCTATCTGTCTATTGAGCTATCTATCTATCTATCTGTCTGTCTGTCTATCTATCGATCTATTTATCTCTCTGTCTATCTATCTATTAATCTCTCTATCTGTCTGTCTATCTGTCTATCGATCTATCTGTCTTTCTATCTTATGTCTGTCTATCTATCTATCGATCGATCTATCTACCTGTCTATCTCTCTGTCTATCTATCTGTCTGTCTATCTATTGATCTATCTATCTGAGATTTTAGATTTAGTTCTATGAGTAGTCTGATGCATTTTGAAAAGTATTTAAATGGAGTTTTTGTGTATTTAAGTATCAGCTTGGTTTATGGGAACAGTTTTCAGGACTAGCCCTATATTTTATTTTTGATTGTTTAACATTATTAAATCAAGATTTTATGTTTTTCTACACAGTTGTAGCCTCCGAGTTGAGCTGAATTTGTAACATGGACGAGTTTGGTTTAGTTTTTCCCTCCGTAGAAACAAAAAGTGAGATCAAGTCAAAATGTCCACACACTGCACTTAATTTCTTCTGGCCAGCCATTTTTAAAAAAATTTAGATTAAAAAATAAATTGTTTTGTTTCATTTGAGAGGCTTTAAAAAATAAGTTTTGTATAATTTCAAATGTAATTTATTTACTTTATTTATTCATTTAATAACAACCCTGATCGCTGTTCATCCTAAACACACACACACACACTAGTATGTGAAACAGTACTGGAGTAGCTGATACAGCATACATGTTTACAAAACCTGAAATTTGCCCGATTTATACATTTTTAATAAATGAAAACATAACAAAAGCATGTTCCATTTTGTGTACCCTCTTGTACTGTAATAATTCTGTCTTGATATCATTTCATGTGAATATGTAAAGACATAAAACGTCACGTGTAGGGTCTGAATGTGAGGTGCTGTTTGTGTAGGGATGCACACTGAGCGTTAACAACGCTAAAAAGAAGTAACAGTAGTGAATCATAGGATAGTAGTGAATCATTCCTGTCATCATGAAAAAGAAAAACGACTCGTGTTACAAATATGACTCAGTTGTTTCGTTTCACCGTATAAAGACTGTAAGCTTTTCCAGCATTCGGTGAACAGAAGATTCACGTCACTAAACTCCACACGGAGGTTAGGCTGCGTTTCAAATCTGACCGTCGCGTTTAAAAACACAATCCTAAGAGAAATTTATAACGCGAGGTTCTGCACACGGTTTCCCTCGCCGTTAAAGCAGCAGTAGTGATTTCTTTTCGTGCCAGTGTTGAAGCCCTGAGGCTTTGGGTGGCCTGAATGCCCGTCAGGTCCAGTTGCACTTGTTGGCAGTGGTGTTTAAGAGCGCAGACTCACACCATCAATGAGCCTCTTTGTGCTTCCGTCCAAAACCTCTCTTTCATTCCGTCTTTTGTTTCGTCCTCTCCATCCAAGAATCAGCCGAGAGTCAGAGGTAGAAAGATGGTCATCGTTTAGACAAAGAAACAACTAAAACACTGTTGCGACTGCAGAAACCAATTGAATTCCAAGTCTGGTAGGTTTACAGTCTGTTTACAAGTCTGTTATCAGATTTACAGTGCCTCGCAAAAGTTTTCACCCCCCCCCAACCCCTCCAATGGTATAACCTTGAACTCAAACAGACTTAAATTGGAATTTATAGTCATGGACCTACACAAAATAGGACATCAAATCAACATAAAAGTGATAGGGATTACGTAAATATTCACCCCCACTGATGTGAAACCTTACGAACGACCGCCTCACGATTTAATGAATGGATGACCGAATCGATCGTTTGAAATTTTATTAAGGAAGATGTCCAACTTAAGGACTCTCTGCATAATCATACAGTACCAGAATTGTGAAGCTGTACATATTTATTTAGGTTACAGTCATTTAACTGCAAGGAGAAACATTTAGAACGGACAATAAAGAGGTGGGGAAAATAAACCGAATAGTTTAGGAGCAAAAATAAATCTCAGTAGATAATATTTACAGTGCAGTGTAGAAAACATTCAGAGATTCAAAGCGCTTCATAGGATTGATTAATAATGGCACCAGTATAAAGAGAAGTTTGTGATACTGAACGGTGGGTTAGAATTGTTCATATAATTGCCATTATGGTAATATACATGTTTTGTTTAACATTTGTGAAGAATCGTTTTAAAGTACCTCTGAACTTAAAAACATAACTGATTTGTTTAATGGGTTCTTTTCTGACCAAAACAGAGAGAGAGAGAGAAAGAGAGAGAGAGAAAAAATAAAGATTCCCTTAGATGGTGATGTCAGAAAATAGGCTCCAGTGCTTTGGACCAATCAGGTCCGATATGCAAATCAGTAGATGACAGAAATTGACTAGTGTATTGAAATAGACAGTCATATACAAATAAATTAGAAGCTATACTATATAGCCAAAAGTATGTGAACACCCATATGTGCTTGTTGAATGTCCCATTCCAGATTTAGTCCCCCTTTGCCGTTATAATAACCTCCATTCTTCCGTTCCAGTTCATCCCAAAAGATGTTGAGGTCAGGGATCTGTACAGGACGATCGAGCTCTTCCAGTCCAACCTGAACACGCCATGGAACACATCAAGCTGGAACAGGTTTGGACCCTTCAGTTCCAGGAAAGGGAAACTGTAATGCTATAGCATATAAAGACTTTCTATCTATTTCTATTGTGTGCATCCACATAGTTTACGCTAACAGTCTGGGGAAGAACCACATATAGGTGTGATGGTCGGGTGTGCACATACTTTTGACCATATAGCGCATGTTGTAGCGTGCTGTTCTAGGAAAATAATCAGCGCTCATCCCAATGTGGATTATTTTCCAATAACGACACACCCCGAAGTGTTTTATTAAACTTATACCGCAGTTATTTGCCAACGATTACGGCTGGTCAATTGGGACGGCAGCAGGTCGTGCACGCCTTTCTCATTTGCATGTTCATAAATATTCATAAGCGCAGGAATTCCTCTCATTTAACAGAGTCATTTATAGTAAAATAAAATATATTTAATGGATTAAAGCGACATGTCCAGAGGTACTTTAAACCAGTCAGCGTATTACCTACCGAACGAATGTGTTAGTACATCTTGTCAGGAAGTTAACCATGCACAGAGTTCTCCACAGATTCAGTCGTTAGAGGAAAGAGAAGCAGGATGTAGGTAGAACAAGCACGGAGAAAAAGGGGAGGGGAGAAACGGCAGAGACGCTGCATGAGATGAATAAATAAACAGGTGAGAAGAGACGAGACCAGACCAGACCAGGAGACATGCCTATATATCGGAGCTCATCTCGGCACACTGTTTATCTGATATGTGTGATGCCAGAGACTCTATGATGTCCAACAGCAGCGGCTGGCTGAGCGATCGCAGGTTGGGGAGCTTGGACACCTTTAGGGGAAGGAGAGCAGAGCAAAAAACGAATAAAACGACAGTAAACAAAAGTACACAGGCCAAAAAAACAAAAACAAAACGAGCAACTAAAACGTAGCAGAGACAAAACAAAAACGAATAAAATACTGCGCTAGTGTTTTGGCACTTTCATGCTCCATGCAAACACTCTGTAACGTATTTGATCACATCGGCTGCTAACGACCACGGTAATGTGATTCGGATGCGGATCGGAACTTTCAGAAGTGATTAGAAGCGACGGCAGCGCGGCGAAGAAGGCGGCGGCTTTAGCCGTGGTCAGGTAACCAGCACAGCCGCAGTGCGTCGCTCAGCAGTACACCCACCTTGATAAACTGGTGCACTATAATATGCAGACAGTGCTTCTTCATGTCCAGAGCCTGAGTCTTATCCGCTGCCTCGAGGATCTGAAAAGAAAACGAAGAAAAATGTACAAGGTGAAATGCTCGATTGAATTCATTAAAAGCTCACCTCGTCGTACTTTTCAATCCGTTTACAGTTATGGTTAATCTACAATGTCCAGAGAAACAATTAGCTTCCTGTCACGAAGCTAAAAACAGTTCTTCTTTCACCAGCCTCTCTTCCCCCCCCTCGTGAAATTAACAAGCTGAAAGAACGCAGCTTGTCGCAGCCTTAATATACAAGACGTTCTGACATGTACACAACCGGTCAAAAGCTTGTGGACACTTGACTGTATTGTTTCTCATGATATTAGAAAGCTTTTGATCTGATGGTGTGTGATTAAATGTTTGAAATCGGTGTCGTAGACAAAAATATAATCATGCCCACGTGTATATATATATATATATATATATATATATATATATATATATATATATATATATTTTTTAAAACGGACGACTCGGAGCAAAATATTCCATAAAGCAGCCGATAAGAGTCCAGCGTCGGTGTGAACTCCTTTAATACTGTTTAAAAAGCATCTCAGGGAAATTCCTCAAGAACTCGGTCGAGAAAACGCCAAGAATGCATTTCTGGAAATTTCTAGACGAAAACATCGTCTACTTTGAAGATGCTAAAATATACAATTATTTTAATTTATATTGGATTTTTTTTTAATCACGACATAATTCCCGTAGTTCCGTTTGTGTTACTCCAGAGTTTTGATGACTTTATGTGGGGGGAAAATAACAAATTAAAATAAAGAATGAGTGTTTAAACTTTTTACCGGAAGTGTCCATCAAGGACTGGATGTGAGACTTTACACCAAGGTAACAAAAGGTTAACAACAGCGCTGTGCAAAATGACGATTTAATATCTGAAATAGTGATTTTTAAAATGATTTTTAAATAACATTTTCAAATAATAATCGCAAATCCTGAAAGAATGCAGCTTGTCATGTTCATAATCCCAGCCTTCATGTACAAGACGGGAATTTGGGGAATCAGAATATTAATCTGGATCGGGCCATCGTCAGACTGTGGCGTTTACGTAACTCGGTACTAATTAGAATATTGCCAAATTCAGATTAATATCAGAATACATGTAAACGCAGTCATATTCGCTTAGTTTGTTGCTTCAAGGAGGTAAATATACATCGCTCATCGCAAAGCCAGTTTCGTTTTCACGCGACTATCCGTCTGTTTGCGGTAAAGGTGTGCTTTACTGTGATCGCCGTACGTCCACGCACGCAGCCGTCTGTACAGAAATGCAGCAGGTTCCCCGTCTCTCCCTGAGCTCCTGTTATTTATAGCAGGTTGTTTATCATTTGCAGCTGGCGAACGATCCGCAGAGGTTTTTACCTGCAAGACGTTTTCTACGGTGACGTTCATCTCCAGGTTCTGCTTGCAGTAAGCCTGCAGCCTGTTGTTCGAGAAGCCGTAATAATACGGAGCTGCAAACAAGTACCTGTACTCGGGTTTAGGAGGAAAGACGGCCGAGATTTCTGGTACCTCGAGCGACAGAACATAATACAACAATAACGCGGTGTGTAATCTTGAAATGAAAAATAAATCAATCGATCGATCGTGTATTTGCTGGACGCCGGGTTAAATCGTTTAACACGGAAGGAATAAAACACTCGAGGGTGTGTTGTTATAGGAAAATAATCAACAACAACAACAACCACCACGGTGGTGCGACGCAACACGACGCAACACGACGCAAAGCCGAGTTGCTAACGAGTTAACGCCTCAAAGCTGATTATTTTCTCTAGAACACGACTCAAAGTGTTTTATAGCACACAAACTCGCCAAATTTTTATCCATTTATGGTTACATTTAACGTTAGAAAACGTCCGTGAAACAGTTTAGCTAGCGAGTTATCACTTATTAGCTATAAACTGCAGTTCTTGACGTTAATAAGAGAAATAAGTCAGCTCGTTACAGACAAAGCTCTAAGTAACTCTGTTCTTATAATTTACACAATATTTACTTTCCAAATACATGAAATTCTCTTTATCAATACATATCTGACTGCGTTTAACAAACTATTTTATGTTTCTGTACATCTTTAATACTACCTCCCACCCTGTTAGTACAGTATGTAGCACCTCTGCTTTAAGAAACCCTACTACGGTGTCACTTTTGCGAAGTCCCAACGCTCCTCTTATTAACTGATCTTGTTGACGGGTTACGATGATATTCTGCTCGATCCACCCTGGTATGCGAAATTAGCCAGGAAATTAATTCGATCCCTTCGTACAGCTACTATTTCAAAACATGTGCTGGATCAACCATATTTCTACCAGATTAACTACCACGATTTTCGCTCCCTGTTAGAGCTGTGCATCCTAAGATGGTGGAATAAATGCTCTCTTTCTTACGTTGGTTTTCACGTGTGTGTATACGGCGTCGTTTAAAAGGATACAGCGAGTCCTCTGGAGGCATGTTGACGTCTCCGTAATAAATGTAGCGCAGCATGGACTCGAAGGCCTGTTTGCTCGGGACCATTTCTCCTATGGAGATGTTCACCTGTCCGTCCTCGGGCATGAACGAGCGGAACATCGCCTCAAAATAGCTGTTAGGAAAAACGACAACTGATCGATAAATACATAGATAGATAGATAAACAAACAAACATTCTGACTGGTTAATGTGACAAAATGAAGAACAAACCTTTCGGATGCAGTGCGATTACTAACGATAAAAGACCACCAGAGAACAATAACTCAACACTTTCTGACCTATCAGGGTTGAGAATTCAGCAAGGCTGTGGTGTAACATAACCTTATAATGCACAGGTTTCTCCAGATTCGAGACTTTGTGGCCTGAGTGACAAACGTTTACCTGGAGCGGGCTGCCAGAATGGCTTTATGCGCTGGCCGAGGATGACCGTCCAACAGCAGGATGATGTCACAGAATTCCAGCCCCGCCCCTTCCAGGTAAGCCTTCATGTCCTGCACCAGAGACGTACCTGTGTGACAAACCACCAAAAAAATTTTTTTTTAAAAATCCAAAAAACTCAATCACAGTCTAGGAAAAGAACAAATTATCAAAGTGCTTTACTAAAGATACTACAAGACTTCAAGCGAGTCAAAAGTTTAGACACTCATTCTTTCTTTTTATTATTATTTCCCACATTTTAGAATAATAATAATAAAGAATAACAAAAGGAACTATGGGAATTATATTGGCACCCTGTCCAGGGTGTATCCCACCTTGTGCCCCATGCTCCCTGGGATAGGCTCCAGGTTCCCCGTGACCCAGAAGAAAAGGATAAGCGGTATAGAAGATGGATGGATGGATGGACGGACGGACTATGGGAATTATGTTGTGATAAAAAAAAATCCAAAATAAATCAAAATAATGTAATATTTTAGCATCTTCAAAGTAGACCTCCTTTTCGCCTAGAAATTTCCAGAAATGTACTATTCTTGGCGTTTTCACATCCGATTTCTTGAGGAATTCCCCTGAGATGCTTTTTAAAGAGGATTAAAGGAGTTCACATCTACACTGGACTCTTATCACACGCTTGAGAGACATTTCAGTCGAGTGTCCACAAACTTTTGACCGGTAGTCTAATTTAAAGCCTTTGAGCCAATCACATGATTGAGTCAGTATGTAAATGGTTAATAAGTGACCACATGGCACCTGGAAACTTTTAGCCACAGAACAATGGTTATGATCTAGCTAGCTAGCTTACGTAACGATATTGATCGTTACAAATCATAGTTATTGTAGTATATGCACGTTGAATATCTGAGGATATGAAGATGCAAATCGAGGCTCAGATACTGCAATCCCGCTCATAAATACCAACTAGTTTGGGATTCAAGGAGGACATTATCTGTGCATATTCACAAATCCTGCAGTTTCTAATGAAGTCAAAGGTGCAGAGACATTCCCGACTGTTTTAGAAGATTACATAGGGTGGCGTTTATCTATATAACCAAATGTATGTGGACACCTGACTATCCCCCCCCCTTCCCTTTTTGATGTTATAATGCCCTCTACTCTTCTGGGAAGGCTTTCCACTAGATTTTGGAGCGTGGCTGTGGGGATTTGTGCTCATTCAGTTACAACAGCGTTAGTGAGGTCGGGCGTACCTATATCGACCGGCTGGTCAGAGTAGACTCTGGGAGGTGGCTGCTGTTTGCGTCTCACGATCTCCACGATGAGAGGAGTGGAAAGATGCTCAAACTCCTTGGTCATAATCACCTGATTAAAGTGAGTCTCCTTCACCACAAAGTTAAGGCAATGCTCCTGAGCAAACACAAACACACACACACACATATATATGAGATGAAAGCGAGAGAGAGATTTGTCTCGTATTGTTTGTATTATTTCTTCTGTTATAATCTCTTAAAATTTTGTACGAAAAGCCTGGCCACTTCCTCGCCACAGTAACCTCAGCCTTGTCCATTAAGGATGTAGATTTCTGTAAAGCTGCTTTGTGAGACACTGTTGGATACCGTAATGACGCTTTAACTGTAGTCACAGTTGGTCAAAAACGAACTCCAACCCAACAGTTCCTGTTTGGGCCAGATCTGATCAAGTCAGTGCGGTGTTGTAGCCCTTCGTCTCATTTCTAACTCTTTTAAATCTTGTGCTTTCGCCCTTCGGTCACCTTGAGCTGGTCGAGCTGCAGTTTGTTTGCGTTCTCGCACACGCTGAGGACGTTCTGCAGGTCAACCGAGGCCTCGATGTACTGCACGCACAGCTGCTCCAGCCGAGAAAGCTTGAAACTCAGGGCAAGTTTATATACGTCCATGATCAACAGGACATCCTGAACGTGGCCTGGGGGAGAATTGGAGAAAAGGGAAGCGGATTCGTTTAGAGGGTGTGACGTAATAGGTTTATTTTTTTTGACAGATTATGTTTGTTATTATATGAAAGTGAAACAGAATGGTTAGCGGTAATAGTTAGTGGATGCAGCTTGCACACATCAGGCTCATTTTCACTTCTGGGAACCTCCCCCCCCCGTGTTTTTTCAGAAATTCATGAACTGTATCTGTGTCTCCATCTATTTTAAATGAAACCTTTTTAGTTCCACCAGAGTAAGTACTATGTGTAACTGGAACCTTTGAGGGAAATGCCTCTGAAAAACCAGAATGACAAACCTTTAAATTCCTCAAAAAGTTCAGGAACTCAACTGTATTCAATCAAAACCTCTGACAGACAGAGTGAGATAATCTGACAAAATACAGGCCATGGCACTGCCTTCATCGATAATTAGATTCATTTAACTCCTTGATAAGGAGTGTGTGGCGAGTACGGACCTCGGCGTGGGTACTGGATCTTGTCCGTGTACAGGAACTGCATCAGCACCTCAAACGGCTGAGCCTCGGCCTCTCTGATGGACACCTCCAACATAGGAGGACCTCCTGATGGCCTTGCAGTGCTGGAGCCGTCCTTCTGTTTGCCTGCTCCGGACTCCTCGCTCTCCTCACTGGCTTCGTGTTTACTCCTCTACAGAGAGAGGGAAGCACCACAAAATAATAATAATAATAAAAAGCTTGAGCATGTGGTCTAAGTCCACAATTTACATCTCACCAATAAGCAACATTCCACTAAATGCGCCATTTAAATAGAAACATCAATTAAGCGTATCTATTAGCATAAATGCAATATAAGTGGGTCTAGTGCATGGTGTCTGCTGAAAATCTCATTTTATTTAATACTTTGAAAGACCTGACTTGCCCCAAATATAAGAACCCTCTTCAAAATAACATACGCATAAGAAAATATCTATTTACACTGATTCTACAGCATTTTTATAATCAAGAAATATATCTACGGCATCGTATGCAGTCAGTTAAAGCAAATATTACCCACTTTCTGTGTCATGATGTTAAATATTTAATGACACCACATAAAGTATTGATGTAAGCCTAAAATCTAAGGCTCTGGGAATACAAATTGAAGCCAATTTAATACTTGAGGCCAGTAAATTAGTACAAGGGGAAAAAAAAAACGTAGGGAATTTTTAAGAGCGCGTTCACACTGATGAGTCAGCGATGAATTTGATACTTCTGTCTTGTTTGGTTTTATACTGCGTGTAATTATATGAACCAAAAAGTGGCTTGTATGGCTGCGAATGTGCTCATAAAAAACGCTTTCAGAAATATGGTGATGGAAAACGCTAAGCGAACCTTCGCCAAGTGTGCACAGAAATCGAAAAAGCACAGAGCCCACGGAGCCAGTGCTCAATAAATGATTCCTTATTTATATCAATAAAATGTAAATAAACTCTAGAAATAAAATTGGTTAAAACATTTTTTTGTGTACTAAATAAAACATTTATTTACTTTTTGTTCATCGGTCCAAATATCCAGAACGCATTTCACTTCGGGCAAGGCTACAGCTAGCTTCAGAGTCGTTACAGAGTCGATACAGAGCCGATTCCGAGTCGATTCCGAGTCGAATCACTTTTTCAATGCAATGAAATGCTAGAGATCACCTGACTCGGTTGGACTCGGACCGGTTCTTTCGTTCCGCACCCGAGTGCGACTGTTGTGTGTTCGCCTGCCTTAAGAGGAGGCAAGACTAAACACACCAGACTAAACACAGCATACGTAAAAGCAACATAAAGCTTTTCCAAGACCAACACATATCCTGATCTAGTGCCGTTTCATAAAAGCACCACTTTTACAAGTAATGGCAACGTAATCTCAGGCTGACTTGTTTCTGTCGATCTCTGGCCTGAAGAATCTTCTTCCGAAGCCACTGACATCGTGCCGTTACTATGGCGATATGGCCCAGAACCCTCTCCTCCCTCTAGAGACAGCGAGTCAGAAAGAAAGACAAAGCATTTACATTCTGAACGCGTGTAAACAGCGGCAAGATTATGATACTCGTAAAAAAACAAGACAATCTGAAACAATTTCTCAGCAGTAAAGCGTTAATACACGATTACGGGATGCAGACGGACCTCTCCTAGGATAAACTCCACGTCGCAGAACTGTCTGTTTTCCCACAGCTTTCCGTAGTCTTCGTGAAGGGTGCATTTCGGATAACAAGAGAACTAATAGAATAAAAGGAGGAACAATAATCAGGCCTTCTTGTAGCATGAGCAAGATGGATAAGTCTGCATAAATAAATAAATAAATTTAATAAATACACGGATGTACATTTTAAAAGTTGCAAATGCATCGAGGCGATGAAGGAAGGCCATTAACTGAATTTATTCCACAGTGCTGTTGAAAAGGTGTTCATTCATTTTCTTTACCTGTAGCTGCAATTCACAGGTTTATATTAAAGTGTTCATTGGAATACATTATTGTTTCTATAGTAACAGCCAATTCACAGGGACTTAAATATCGGTTGCTATACATAAGCTAATCCTAATAATAACAACAATAATAATAATAATAATAATAAATGGATTGAAAAACGTTGGATATTTAGCAAACACCGACGTATAAATATAGTAATATTTGTGGAAGGAGTCTTCAGCGTCAGTGCTTTGTAACGGTCATAGTTTTCCGCCCCAGGAAAGTCTTCAGGATAGAGTAACATAGTAACATGACAATCTGTGCTAACTTGTGTTGCATACAACATTAAACATAACTATAAAAGGATAAAAAAATAAATGTAGCTGTAAACAGATAAAGTCTATAATCAGATAAAGTCTATATAAAAGTTCTATAATCAATGAAAAATTGCAGTCCTTGAGACATTGTTGTGGTATAAGAGGAATAAAACGCATCGGGACACGCTGTCAGAAGAAAATAGTTATCTCACCGTCCCGTCTCCTTAATTATTGTCCTTATAACCCTGTCGTGTTTTATTCCTTACCTCAAAGGAATAGTGGATCTTTAATATGTAAAGAAAGGCTAGTGTGGATAAGCTGCTCACCTGAAATCTGTACATCTCTCCACTGCGGACGTTGTTGTCGACCGTTCCTCCGAAAATGTACATGGCGTCGTGGATCACTGCTGCTGCGTGGAACAGTCTCCCGCTGGGCATCTGAGAGAAAACGTCCCGCGTTAGAGCGAAAGAAACAATCGTTTCCTAAATTAACGATTTTATAAAGAGTTGATTATCCATCAAACAAACTCTTGGTAGTCTTGGTAAATGTGTGAGACACCAGCAAATCCAACATGGCTGACATGTGAATAAGAGGACGTTCGTGATTGACAGTCTTTTACCTCACTGTCAGTGCTGGGCTGAATCACCTCCCAGGTCTGAGAGTCCACATCGTAGCAGTGCAGCTCGTTGGGCAGCGTGTTATCCGCCGCTCCACCAAACACGTAGAGGTGGCGGTCGAAGGCTACCATGGTGTGGCCGTAACGCCTCTGCGGTGGCGGCGGGGAACCTCTGAGTAAATGCTCGGTGGGGATACGGGTCCATCTGTGTAAAAGTTTTAGGAAGTGCATCTGATTAATGTAGCATATCTGATTCAGGAAGCGCATCTGATTTATAAAGTGCATCTGATTGAGGAAGTGTATCTGATTCAAAAAGCGCATCAGATTCATAATGTGTATCTGATTCAAAAAGAGCATCAGATTCATAATGTATATCTGATGCAAAAAGCGCATCAGATTCATGTGTATTTGATTCAAAAAGCGCATCTGATTCATAATATGTATTTGATTCAGAATGCGCATCAGATTCATAATGTATATCTGATTCAAAAAGCGAATCAGATTCATGTGTATTTGATTCAGAATGCGCGTCTGATTCATAATGTGTATTTGATTCAGAATGCGCATCAGATTCATAATGTGTATTTGATTCAGAATGCACATCTGATTCAGGAAGCATATCTGATTCGTGAAAAAACATCTGATTCGGGAAGTACATCTGATTCAGGAAGTGCATCTGTTTCATGGAGCATATCTGATCCGTGAAGTGCATCTGATTAACGAAGCGCATCAGATTCATAGTGTGTATCTGATTCAAAAAGCGCATCAGATTCATAGTATGTATTTGATTCAGAATGCGCATCTGATTCATAATGTGTATTTGATTCAGAATGCGCATCTGATTCAGGAAGCATATCTGATTCATGAAAAAACATCTGATTCGGGAAGTGCATCTGTTTCATGGAGCATATCTGATCCGTGAAGCGCATCTGATTAACGAAGCGCATATTATTCAAGAAGCGCATCAGATTCATAGTGTGTATCGGATTCACGAGGTGTCCCTGATCAGCATTTTATGTAACAGATAAATCCATCTTTAGCGAACTCACATGTGACCTTTAAATTCGAATTGGAAGAGATTGTTGGTGATTTTGGCTCCACTCTGGCCAGAGAAGACGAACATCTTGTCCCGGCACACAGCCACCGGGAAGTTACAGCAGGACGGGGGAATCTCGCCGCTCTGCTCAATCTGCACAGTTCAGCATTATTTTCAAAAATCGTTACTAGTTTTTTTATAGTACCATTTTAGATTGAAGAGCAAATCAAACGTAGTAAAAGCTTACACTCCATTTTACTCAGTGTCATTAGATTAAGCACTAAATCCACAGCCTCAAAAGCCGTACACACCTCCTCCCAGCATGCCTGCTCTCGATCCTGAAGACCGATAGTCCACATGTCATTCAGCCTGAGGGGGAAGAAAAAAAATCATCAGATTTACACTGTAATAACCTGCATAACAACAGCACAAACATTTCAGCAACGAGGGCTTCTAATCTGCTCTGTGACACACAGAGAGAGATATTAAAGAATATCAAAAATTCTGCCTATCTTTAACGTTAGGGGTCATAAACGTACCTTGCATTTCCGTCATAACCAGCGAAGATCCACAGCTTATCGTTATACACCGTGGCCCCGTGGGCAGAGCGCGCTACTAACCTGAAACGTCCAGAACGGGTTAAGAAGCTGCGCAAAACTCTACAACTCAAAAAAAAATCTTTACAGGCAGAAAGCTTTACCTTCCTTCCACCTTCCACTCCGTCCACTGGCCCGTGGCAAACTTGTACTCGAACAGATCGTTTTTGTTTTTCAGGTTGGAGTTTGAATAGATATCTCCGGTATAGCCACCTAGAACACACACACAAACAAGGGTAATAAATTGTAATAAAAGCAACAAAATTCAATTCAATTTTATTTCTGTAGCACTTTTTAACAATGGACAATGGTACAAAGCAGCTTTACAGAAAAAAATACAAATACAGGATATAAATGAGAACATTTTTTATGTATCCCTGAGTTAGTCTTAACTATATAATAAAATACATTTATAACCGTGAGTTAACCTTTAAAACGCTCTATACTGTCTATAGTCACCTATAGTGCAGTGTACAAGGAGGAAGAAACCATTTTGGGATTCTCTACGTAAACGAACGAGGAATTTAAAACAAATCCATCATCAGGATGAAAAAAAAAAAGTATTCAAAAAATTAAATAAATAAAAATGAAAACATAAACTAGCGCCACCTGCTGGGAAAAAAAAGAGACAACTGTGCAGTTTTCATAACAGTAGATGTGTCTCAAATTATGTACTTTAACTTAATAATATATGTTTTAAAGGTATATACACTATGCAGCGATCTAGAACAGGGGTTCTCGAAGGTTTTGCATCCAGGAACCCTTTTAAAATATATATAAATAAAGATTTTTTTTTTAATAATCCAAATCTGAATATCAGGCTCATTATTTAAAATGTACAATACATTTTTGCCTATCTAGTCATCTATCTATCTATCTATCTATCTATCTATAGGAGCCATAGAGCTTTATATTCCTGAACGTTCCAATCACAGAACCCATTTTTAAACTAGACTATTAGATTAGATTTGAGCCGACATTGTTTATAGGCTACTTGTTTTTGAGTTGTTGAGGTTTGGTCGAAACCCATTCGATTCAAGTGACGAATAACTGTAAGAACTCAATAATAACTGTAATAACTCTGATAATGTTGAGTTGTGCTTCCTGGATCATGGATCTTGAATATTAGCACATTAAAACCTACTTTCACGTTTTGGAGGTTTATCTTGGAAATGAAATGAGGCTAAAGATTGTCACTTCATAAACAGCTGCAGCGTTCAGGTTAGCTCCTCCCCTTCGTTCCATGGTGCATGATGAGACGGGTTAGTGCTTCACGCTTGTTCACACGAGTGTAGTCCATCATCGTCTGAGTGTTTTCACCGATTATTGATTAGTATCGCTGTACGAACACTAGGATAGGATGTACGCTGATCGTGTATGTTTTGAGCAGGAAGTAAGGTGTGAAATGAGAACAACAATACCTACCAAACACAAACATGCTGCTTCCATACACTACAGCGGAGTGGTGATATCGGGGGGCGGGTGGAGTCCCGGTGGTAAACGCCCTGTTTCATTACAAACATCAGTCTTAGTACCCAAAGGCATATAATACAAGGTTAAATAATAATAATAATAATAATAATAATAATAATAATAATAATATAGACAGTTTGAAATAAAACATAAAAAATAAAAAAGGCAGAAAAATATAAAAACAAAACCGTATTGTATTAAAAGAAAAAAAAAAGTTCAATGATGTATTCAATAAGTCCCAAAATAAAATTGGCTTATTTTTTATATTTAAACAAACAAACAAACAAACAAACATGTAAGTATATTTAAACAATTAAAATATATTAAGAATATATTTAAAATGTAAACATGTATTACATTTTTAAAAAAAAAAACACTGAAAAAAGAGGAAAATTCAAATGCACAAATAATTACAGTTTTTAACATCAAATCGGTTGCTACCAGTTAGTTTGTAAATAAATTTTTAAGATGTTTAAAAACCCTAAATATCCACAAAAATATTAGTATGAGAAGCATACTGGGACATAATTTATCACAGTATCAGTGTGATGTTATCATATCACCCAAACCTGTTACAAATCTATAGGGGAACAAGAGATGCCTGTTCTCACCGACACCACGAGCAGTCCTTGACGTCGAAGCGCAGCAGGTCATTAAGCATGTTCTTCCTGTAAGAATGACCGAGAGAGAGAGGACACGTCGTCATTTCCCAAATTACTCTGGTTTGGTAATCGTCCCAAAGTCTAATACAGAACGGTCATTTGTCCTGACAGCCATTTCATTCACATCTTCCCTTATCTATCCATCCATCCATCTGCCCATATCCATCCATCCATCCATCCATCTGCCCATATCCATCCATCCATCCATCCATCTGCCCATATCCATCCATCCATCCATTCATCTGCCTATATCCATCCATCCATCCGCCCATATCCATCCATCCATCCATCTGCCCATATCCATCCATCTGCCCATATCCATCCATCCATCCATCTGCCCATATCCATCCATCCATACATCTGCCCATATCCATCCATACATCTGCCCATATCCATCCATCCATCTGCCCATATCCACCCATCCATCCGCCCATATCCACCATATCCATATCCATATCCATATCCATGATATGGGCAAATGGGCATCCATCCATCTGCCCATATCCATCCATCCACCCATTTGCCCATATCCATCCACCCATTTGCCCATATCCATCCATCCATACATAGACCCATATCCATCTATCCATCCATCTGCCCATATCCACCCATCCATCCATTTGCCCATATCCACCCATCCATCCATCTGCCCATATCCACCCATCCATCCATTTGCCCATATCCATCCATCCATCCATACATCTACCCATATCCATCTATCCATCCATCCATCTGCCCATATCCATTCATCCATCTATTTTCCATACCGCTTATCCTACACAGAGTCGCGGGGGAGCCTGGAGATTGTCCCAGGGAACTCAGGGCACGAGCCAGGCGACACCCTGGGTGTCAGGGTGCTTTTCTTTTACTCTTTAGTGCAGTAGGTAAATGTGGTAGATAGATATATAGAGTAGTATAATAAATGAATGTGATGAAATGGTGATTAGTATAGTAAATAAATGTTGGAAGTAGATCGTATAGAATATAAATGTAATAATACTGTTATATAACACGATGGTAGTACAGTAAATACATATGATATGTAATATGTGATTGATAGATACTATAGAATATAAATGTAATAAAACGTGATATAAATGTAAATAAATAAGGTAAATATAAATGTGACATGATGAGTATATATAAACAATGGGGGAGAATTATTTATATTTATATTTTATATATATATATATAAATAAAACCCCTATATAGAGAGAATTTTTAAAGCATAACCCCTCCTTTCACCTTCCCCAGAGCTCCAGGTGGGACACTCCACTCCAGACTTTCTCTCTAATTTCGCTTTCTGTATGATCATACATCAACACAACAGCATGCACTGTACTGATATTCTAATAAAAGTGGACAGGGTCTCACACGTCCGTTCACACACTACGGACGGTTTGGAAACGCCAATCAGTCCACAGCGCACATCTTTGGACTTTGGGAGGAAACCGGAGTACCCGGAGGAGGAAACCCATGAAATACGGGGAGAACATGCAGACTCCGTGCACACGGGGTCAGAGGTGGGATTGGAACCCGCAACCCTGGAGGTGACGACTGAGTACTTTTGGTAGTATCCTGTATCTCTATTACTAGCAGTGTGTCATTTCTTCTCACCCATTATCCCCTCCAAACACGTAGATGGCATCCCTATAGGCTACAACTGTGTGCTTGCTGCGCCTAGAAGAGAAGAGAATAATAATAATAATAATAATAATAATAATAATAATAATAACATGCAGAAACCAGCAATGCATCACTAATACAACAGGTTTCTTCTGTTCTTCTTTACCTTGCACCAACAAACTCATCACAGGGCGGAAGTCTCCTCCAGCGATGGACTGTCTCAAAAGGCCCGAAGTTAAGGGTGAGATATTCCACACTGTCCGAGCAGCTGTGGTCAAAATCCACACTGGGAGCTACTTTAGATTTACAGGACATGGCTCCAGGAATAAACCATGACATCCAGTCTGAACACAAACACTAATCCCCAACAAAGCTGCCAACTCAAAGCCTGACTATCTCTCTGAACTAACCCCAACCGCTTCCAGCCTGGAGCTTCAAAACTCCCTGATCTCAGACAGATTAGAAAGCTGAAGTTGTCATTTTCACTGTGTCATGGCGATTATCAGCTGTCATCATGCCATCCTGCTGACTAGCTAACCATTCAACCATTCCTTTGCAGGTAGCTAGCTAGCTAGCTTACACGCTTAGCTAACATAAACACATCCCTAATTCGCGTCCTGTAATATCTGACACGTCTAAAATACTAACAAAAGCGACAGATATGTTAAATCTTAAACGCGGCACTGTTATTTAATTCTATTCTTTAAAAATAATAAAAATAAATTAAGAAAACTTCAAGTCTGATATCTAGTAGCTAGCTAGCTACTTCCATTACTAAGGGCGGAGTTATCATTTCCCACCTGTATTCAGACAGGTTCCGCCTACAAAGCCAATTTTGGTTCGTGAGTGTGGAATACGGAATACGGGTGGAAGCAAGCGCAGGCAGGAACTTCGACGTTTGTGATTGGTCCGCGGCGTCGTGTATTTATTTATTTAGCTGTTTTTGCTTGTTACTCTTTTTTATGTTAAAATACAACAATTAGACAATTTTTAAACGATAAACATTTCGCATTTATGTTTTTTTACGCAAAATGTAAATACCTAAAACGCACACTCAAGCTTCCGATTGGTCAGATATCATCGAGAGGCGGGAGCTCAGTGTGCGTTATGATTTTGGATTGGTTGTTGTGTGTAGTGGGCGGGGTTATACACTCGGAAGTTGAGGAAGTGCTTGCAGAACGCGCCAAATTCTGACTGCATGTTTAATGGCAGGGATGATTAAAAACAGAAACCTAGCCGTATATTGATTTAGATAATAGAGTAAACAGCTTGTCCGAGCTACGTATATGGACTAAGTTGGTTAAATTAGAATACGGAGGCTCATTGTTTCTTGTTTGACTGAGAAAATAACAAGTAAACGTAGCTGAGCTAGGATTAACGGCGATTAGCTGGAAATCTGTAGCTATTACCGGACAAAAAAACCCCCATCATAACATAAAATAAATAATGGTTTTACAGAACAGCGGGAGATATAAATCAGACCGGAGTGGAGGAGCAGATCAGGACAAGCAGCAGTGAGTTACACAGCTTACTCATTTACTCAATGACAAAAACAACCTGTTCAGTGTGTATATACTCTTAAATACATTATTACTTTTACTTCATTTATTCATCAAACACTTTGTCACCTTTTTATCGAGTTTTTAAACTCTTTATGTAAAGACAACTACAGAAGAATGCAATTTTACTCTTGGTGCTTATGTACAGTCAAGAGGAATTGATGTAACTAGAAACGGATAAAAAGTACCCCGTGTTCTTCTTTAATCAGTATGTGATGGTTGACGATTTGATTTGTCTTGTAAGAGGAATTAAACACGTCAGGACCTCCTGTTATAGGAAAATGATCAACATCGGGGTGGACTGTAACTCGGGATCGAGTTGGTCCGCTTCACAATAATAATAATGATAACGATAATAATTGTGACGAGCCTACTTAAATAAAAGCAAAACATTTAGTGTTATTACCAGTTCATAATGTTAAGTATTACTTCTATCTATCTAGCTGTCTATCTTATTATTATTATTAGCCCCGATTCCAAAAAAGTTGGGACGCTAGGTAAAATGTAAATAAAAACAGAATGCAGTGATTTGCAAATTTCCTAAACCCATATGTTGTTCATAATAGAACACAGAAAACATATGAAATGTTTAAACTGAGGAAATGTACCATTTTATGGAAAAAAAAGAAGGTCATTTTGAATTTGATGGCCGCAACACGTCTCAAAAAAGTTGGGACGGGGGGCAACAAAAACGTAACGGCTGGCTGGAAACTAAAAAGAAACAGCTGGAGGTTAATTGAGCGTTAATTATAACGCTTGTGTAATTGATCATCATTTGGAGGAATAACGCTTGTGTAATTGGTCGTCATTTGGAGGAATAACGCTTGTGTAATTGGTCATCATTTGGAGGAATAACGCGTGTGTAATTGGTCGTCATTTGGAGGAATAACGCTTGTGTAATTGATCATCATTTGGAGGAATAACGCTTGTGTAATTGATCATCATTTGGAGGAATAACGCTTGTGTAATTGATCATCATTTGGAGGAATAACGCTTGTGTAATTGGTCATCATTTGGAGGAATAACGCGTGTGTAATTGGTCATCATTTGGAGGAATAACGCTTGTGTAATTGGTCATCATTTGGAGGAATAACGCGTGTGTAATTGGTCATCATTTGGAGGAATAACGCTTGTGTAATTGGTCATCATTTGGAGGAATAACGCGTGTGTAATTGGTCATCATTTGGAGGAATAACGCTTGTGTAATTGATCATCATTTGGAGGAATAACGCTTGTGTAATTGATCATCATTTGGAGGAATAACGCGTGTGTAATTGGTCGTCATTTGGAGGAATAACGCGTGTGTAATTGGTCATCATTTGGAGGAATAACGCTTGTGTAATTGATCATCATTTGGAGGAATAACGCTTGTGTAATTGGTCATCATTTGGAGGAATAACGCGTGTGTAATTGGTCATCATTTGGAGGAATAACGCGTGTGTAATTGGTCGTCATTTGGAGGAATAACGCTTGTGTAATTGGTCATCATTTGGAGGAATAACGCGTGTGTAATTGGTCATCATTTGGAGGAATAACGCTTGTGTAATTGATCATCATTTGGAGGAATAACGCGTGTGTAATTGGTCATCATTTGGAGGAATAACGCTTGTGTAATTGATCATCATTTGGAGGAATAACGCTTGTGTAATTGATCATCATTTGGAGGAATAACGCGTGTGTAATTGGTCGTCATTTGGAGGAATAACGCTTGTGTAATTGGTCATCATTTGGAGGAATAACGCGTGTGTAATTGGTCGTCATTTGGAGGAATAACGCGTGTGTAATTGGTCGTCATTTGGAGGAATAACGCTTGTGTAATTGGTCATCATTTGGAGGAATAACGCGTGTGTAATTGGTCATCATTTGGAGGAATAACGCTTGTGTAATTGATCATCATTTGGAGGAATAACGCGTGTGTAATTGGTCATCATTTGGAGGAATAACGCTTGTGTAATTGATCATCATTTGGAGGAATAACGCTTGTGTAATTGGTCGTCATTTGGAGGAATAACGCTTGTGTAATTGGTCATCATTTGGAGGAATAACGCGTGTGTAATTGGTCATCATTTGGAGGAATAACGCGTGTGTAATTGGTCGTCATTTGGAGGAATAACGCGTGTGTAATTGGTCATCATTTGGAGGAATAACGCGTGTGTAATTGGTCATCATTTGGAGGAATAACGCGTGTGTAATTGGTCGTCATTTGGAGGAATAACGCTTGTGTAATTGGTCGTCATTTGGAGGAATAACGCGTGTGTAATTGGTCATCATTTGGAGGAATAACGCGTGTGTAATTGGTCATCATTTGGAGGAATAACGCGTGTGTAATTGGTCGTCATTTTGAGGAATAACGCTTGTATAATTGGTCGTCATTTGGAGGAATAACGCGTGTGTAATTGGTCGTCATTTTGAGGAATAACGCGTGTGTAATTGGTCGTCATTTGGAGGAATAACGCGTGTGTAATTGGTCGTCATTTTGAGGAATAACGCTTGTATAATTGGTCGTCATTTGGAGGAATAACGCTTGTATAATTGGTCGTCATTTGGAGGAATAACTCTTGTATAATTGGTCGTCATTTGGAGGAATAACTCTTGTGTAATTGGTCGTCATTTGGAGGAATAACGCGTGTGTAATTGGTCGTCATTTGGAGGAATAACTCTTGTGTAATTGGTCATCATTTGGAGGAATAACTCTTGTAAAATTGGTCATCATTAAAAATGTTGTGGGTTTTTTTCTCGTGCAGGGATGACGTGTCTAATTTGTCTGCCGTTAAGAGACTCGAGCGCAGTCAATTCACGGATGAAATGGACGCCCGCTACGGCTTCGAACGCATGAAGGAGCCGGGAGAAAAAACCGGCTGGTTGATCAACATGCATCCGGTGAGGACACGTGTCGTGTTTACTTGTGTTTTACACGTCCGCAGAGTACCGACGTGACTCCTCCCACACTGAGCGTGTTTCATACACCACACCACGTCATCACTGAGCACTGGGAACCTCGCCATGTTCTCCAGATCGGCTCTTACCTGGCATCTCCTTCACTTCTATCTTTCTTTCTTTCTTTCTTTCTTTCTTTCATTCTTTCACATGTTCTTCTTTCATTCATTTAATTTCTTTCTTCTGTTTGTCTTTTCACTCTTTTACTTGTTTGTTCTTTTGGTTGTTTGTCCTTTTATTTATTCATTCATTTCATTACATTTTTTTGTGTCTTCTTTTCTTTCTTTTTTGGTCATTCTTTTGTTTTTGTTCGTTCGATTCAGTTAATCAGTTTTTTTTTATTTCTTTGTGTTTCTTTATTTACGTTTTTCTTTCTTTCTCATTCTTTCTTTTGTCTATTCGTTATTTTGTTGTCCATTTCACTGAATCTTTTTTTGTGTTCATTTCTTCTCTGCATGTTCTTTCATCTCTCTGTCTTTCTTTCTTAACATATTCATTCTTTCATTTGTTTGTTCTATCTTTCGTTTCTTTCACGAATCTTTTTTTCCCTTCCTTCTTAAGTGTTCGTTCTTTATTTCTGTCTTTCTTTTGTTTGTTCAGTCTTTCATGCTATCCTTCAATCTTTTTTTTCCCCAGTATCTCAGAATATTCGAATAAAGACTTAATAATAGCGAAATGTCACAGACTCATGAGAGCTGTGTCGTTCCTTCCAGACGGAGATTCTGGATGATGATAAGCGGATGATCAGCGCAGTGGATTATTATTTCATTCAGGAGGACGGCAACAGGTTTAAGGTAAGAACACGCCACCGCTGAGGGGTTTAATCTCCCGCCTACCTCCGGTGACCCTGTGTGTGTTTCCCTCCGACAGGTCGCACTGCCGTACAAACCGTACTTCTACATCGCCACTAAACAGGTACAGCTGTGACTCCCATAACTTACCATAAACATACAGTGTGATACCGACAGAGAGAGAGGGATGATGAACAGAGTGTGATAGAGAGAGAGATGATGATGAACAGAGTGTGATAGAGAGAGAGATGATGATGAACAGAGTGTGATAGAGAGAGAGATGATGATGAACAGAGTGTGATAGAGAGAGAGATGATGATGAACAGAGTGTGATAGAGAGAGAGATGATGATGAACAGAGTGTGATAGAGAGAGAGATGATGATGAACAGAGTGTGATAGAGAGAGAGATGATGATGAACAGAGTGTGATAGAGAGAGAGATGATGATGAACAGAGTGTGATAGAGAGAGAGATGATGATGAACAGAGTGTGATAGAGAGAGAGATGATGATGAACAGAGTGTGATAGAGAGAGAGATGATGAACAGAGTGTGATAGAGAGAGATGATGATGAACAGAGTGTGATAGAGAGAGAGAGATGATGATGAACAGAGTGTGATAGAGAGAGAGAGATGATGATGAACAGAGTGTGATAGAGAGAGAGAGATGATGATGAACAGAGTGTGATAGAGAGAGATGATGATGAACAGAGTGTGATAGAGAGAGAGAGATGATGATGAACAGAGTGTGATAGAGAGAGAGAGAGATGATGATGAACAGAGTGTGATAGAGAGAGATGATGATGAACAGAGTGTGATAGAGAGAGATGATGATGAACAGAGTGTGATAGAGAGAGAGAGATGATGATGAACAGAGTGTGATAGAGAGAGAGAGATGATGATGAACAGAGTGTGATAGAGAGAGAGATGATGATGATGAACAGAGTGTGATAGAGAGAGAGATGATGATGAACAGAGTGTGATAGAGAGAGATGATGATGAACAGAGTGTGATAGAGAGAGAGAGATGATGATGAACAGAGTGTGATAGAGAGAGAGAGAGATGATGATGAACAGAGTGTGATAGAGAGAGATGATGATGAACAGAGTGTGATAGAGAGAGAGAGAGATGATGATGAACAGAGTGTGATAGAGAGAGAGAGATGATGATGAACAGAGTGTGATAGAGAGAGAGAGAGATGATGATGAACAGAGTGTGATAGAGAGAGAGAGAGATGATGATGAACAGAGTGTGATAGAGAGAGAGAGATGATGATGAACAGAGTGTGATAGAGAGAGAGAGAGATGATGATGAACAGAGTGTGATAGAGAGAGAGATGATGATGAACAGAGTGTGATAGAGAGAGAGAGATGATGATGAACAGAGTGTGATAGAGAGAGAGATGATGATGAACAGAGTGTGATAGAGAGAGATGATGATGAACAGAGTGTGATAGAGAGAGATGATGATGAACAGAGTGTGATAGAGAGAGATGATGATGAACAGAGTGTGATAGAGAGAGATGATGATGAACAGAGTGTGATAGAGAGAGAGATGATGATGAACAGAGTGTGATAGAGAGAGATGATGATGAACAGAGTGTGATAGAGAGAGAGAGATGATGATGAACAGAGTGTGATAGAGAGAGAGAGAGATGATGATGAACAGAGTGTGATAGAGAGAGATGATGATGAACAGAGTGTGATAGAGAGAGATGATGATGAACAGAGTGTGATAGAGAGAGAGAGATGATGATGAACAGAGTGTGATAGAGAGAGAGAGAGAGATGATGAACAGAGTGTGATAGAGAGAGATGATGATGAACAGAGTGTGATAGAGAGAGAGAGAGAGATGATGAACAGAGTGTGATAGAGAGAGATGATGATGAACAGAGTGTGATAGAGAGAGAGAGAGAGATGATGAACAGAGTGTGATAGAGAGAGATGATGATGAACAGAGTGTGATAGAGAGAGAGATGATGAACAGAGTGTGATAGAGAGAGAGAGATGATGATGAACAGAGTGTGATAGAGAGAGAGATGATGATGATGATGAACAGAATCTGATAGAGAGAGAGAGATGATGAACAGAGTGTGATAGAGAGAGAGATGATGAACAGAGTGTGATAGAGAGAGAGAGATGATGATGAACAGAGTGTGATAGAGAGAGAGAGATGATGATGAACAGAGTGTGATAGAGAGAGAGATGATGATGAACAGAGTGTGATAGAGAGAGAGAGATGATGATGAACAGAGTGTGATAGAGAGAGAGATGATGATGAACAGAGTGTGATAGAGAGAGAGAGATGATGAACAGAGTGTGATAGAGAGAGAGAGAGATGATGAACAGAGTGTGATAGAGAGAGAGATGATGAACAGTGTGATAGAGAGAGAGATGATGATGAACAGAGTGTGATAGAGAGAGAGAGATGATGAACAGAGTGTGATAGAGAGAGAGATGATGATGAACAGAGTGTGATAGAGAGAGAGAGAGATGATGAACAGAGTGTGATAGAGAGAGAGATGATGAACAGTGTGATAGAGAGAGAGAGATGATGAACAGAGTGTGATAGAGAGAGAGAGAGATGATGAACAGAGTGTGATAGAGAGAGAGATGATGATGAACAGAGTGTGATAGAGAGAGAGATGATGATGAACAGAGTGTGATAGAGAGAGAGAGATGATGATGAACAGAGTGTGATAGAGAGAGAGATGATGATGAACAGAGTGTGATAGAGAGAGAGAGAGAGATGATGATGAACAGAGTGTGATAGAGAGAGAGAGAGAGATGATGATGAACAGAGTGTGATAGAGAGAGAGAGATGATGAACAGAGTGTGATAGAGAGAGATGATGATGAACAGAGTGTGATAGAGAGAGAGAGATGATGATGAACAGAGTGTGATAGAGAGAGAGATGATGATGAACAGAGTGTGATAGAGAGAGAGAGATGATGAACAGAGTGTGATAGAGAGAGAGATGATGATGAACAGAGTGTGATAGAGAGAGAGAGATGATGAACAGAGTGTGATAGAGAGAGATGATGATGAACAGAGTGTGATAGAGAGAGAGAGATGATGAACAGTGTGATAGAGAGAGAGAGATGATGAACAGAGTGTGATAGAGAGAGAGAGAGATGATGAACAGAGTGTGATAGAGAGAGAGATGATGATGAACAGAGTGTGATAGAGAGAGAGATGATGATGAAACAGAGTGTGATAGAGAGAGAGAGATGATGAACAGTGTGATAGAGAGAGAGAGATGATGAACAGAGTGTGATAGAGAGAGAGAGAGATGATGAACAGAGTGTGATAGAGAGAGAGATGATGATGAACAGAGTGTGATAGAGAGAGAGATGATGATGAACAGAGTGTGATAGAGAGAGATGATGATGAACAGAGTGTGATAGAGAGAGAGAGATGATGAACAGTGTGATAGAGAGAGAGAGATGATGAACAGAGTGTGATAGAGAGAGAGAGAGATGATGAACAGAGTGTGATAGAGAGAGAGATGATGATGAACAGAGTGTGATAGAGAGAGAGATGATGATGAACAGAGTGTGATAGAGAGAGAGAGATGATGAACAGTGTGATAGAGAGAGAGAGATGATGAACAGAGTGTGATAGAGAGAGAGAGAGATGATGAACAGAGTGTGATAGAGAGAGAGATGATGATGAACAGAGTGTGATAGAGAGAGAGATGATGATGAACAGAGTGTGATAGAGAGAGATGATGATGAACAGAGTGTGATAGAGAGAGAGATGATGATGAACAGAGTGTGATAGAGAGAGATGATGATGAACAGAGTGTGATAGAGAGAGAGAGAGATGATGATGAACAGAGTGTGATAGAGAGAGAGATGATGATGAACAGAGTGTGATAGAGAGAGAGATGATGATGAACAGAGTGTGATAGAGAGAGAGAGATGATGAACAGAGTGTGATAGAGAGAGAGATGATGATGAACAGAGTGTGATAGAGAGAGATGATGATGAACAGAGTGTGATAGAGAGAGATGATGATGAACAGAGTGTGATAGAGAGAGATGATGATGAACAGAGTGTGATAGAGAGAGAGAGATGATGATGAACAGAGTGTGATAGAGAGAGAGAGAGATGATGATGAACAGAGTGTGATAGAGAGAGAGAGAGATGATGATGAACAGAGTGTGATAGAGAGAGAGATGATGAACAGAGTGTGATGGAGAGAGAGATGATGAACAGAGTGTGATAGAGAGAGAGATGATGATGAACAGAGTGTGATAGAGAGAGAGATGATGAACAGAGTGTGATAGAGAGAGAGATGATGAACAGAGTGTGATAGAGAGAGAGAGATGATGAACAGAGTGTGATAGAGAGAGAGATGATGAACAGAGTGTGATAGAGAGAGATGATGAACAGAGTGTGATAGAGAGAGAGATGATGATGAACAGAGTGTGATAGAGAGAGATGATGAACAGAGTGTGATAGAGAGAGAGAGAGATGATGATGAACAGAGTGTGATAGAGAGAGAGAGATGATGATGAACAGAGTGTGATAGAGAGAGAGAGAGAGATGATGATGAACAGAGTGTGATAGAGAGAGAGATGATGATGAACAGAGTGTGATAGAGAGAGAGATGATGATGAACAGAGTGTGATAGAGAGAGAGATGATGATGAACAGAGTGTGATAGAGAGAGAGAGATGATGAACAGAGTGTGATAGAGAGAGAGATGATGAACAGAGTGTGATAGAGAGAGAGATGATGATGAACAGAGTGTGATAGAGAGAGATGATGAACAGAGTGTGATAGAGAGAGAGAGAGATGATGATGAACAGAGTGTGATAGAGAGAGAGAGATGATGATGAACAGAGTGTGATAGAGAGAGAGAGAGAGATGATGATGAACAGAGTGTGATAGAGAGAGAGATGATGATGAACAGAGTGTGATAGAGAGAGAGATGATGATGAACAGAGTGTGATAGAGAGAGAGATGATGATGAACAGAGTGTGATAGAGAGAGAGAGATGATGAACAGAGTGTGATAGAGAGAGAGATGATGAACAGAGTGTGATAGAGAGAGAGATGATGAACAGAGTGTGATAGAGAGAGAGATGATGATGAGCAGAGTGTGATAGAGAGAGAGATGATGAACAGAGTGTGATAGAGAGAGAGATGATGATGAACAGAGTGTGATAGAGAGAGAGAGATGATGATGAACAGAGTGTGATAGAGAGAGAGATGATGATGAACAGAGTGTGATAGAGAGAGAGATGATGATGAACAGAGTGTGATAGAGAGAGAGAGATGATGATGAACAGAGTGTGATAGAGAGAGAGAGAGATGATGATGAACAGAGTGTGATAGAGAGAGAGAGAGAGATGATGATGAACAGAGTGTGATAGAGAGAGAGATGATGATGAACAGAGTGTGATAGAGAGAGATGATGATGAACAGAGTGTGATGGAGAGAGAGATGATGAACAGAGTGTGATAGAGAGAGAGATGATGAACAGAGTGTGATAGAGAGATGAAGGTCTGATGTTCCTTTCAGAACTGTGAGAGAGAAGTCGTCTCGTTTTTATCGAAGAAGTACCAGGGAAAGATCGCGAAGCTCGAGACCGTTCCCAAGGAGGATCTGGACCTGGTGAGGAGACGTCTTCATTCCTTCCTTCATTCGCCTGTTCTTTCTTTTCTTTCTTTCTGTTCTTTCTTTCCTTCTTTCTTTGTTGATTTTTCCTCCTTTCTTTTATTTGTTCTTTCTTTCTTCCTTTCATTTGTTCCTTTGCTCGTTCATTCATTTCTTCCTTCTTTCATTCATACTTCAGTTCTTTCTTTCTTTTGTTCTTTTTTCTTTTCTTTCATGTGCTGCTCATTGGATCATTGTTTTCTGTTTGTTCTTTTGCTGGTTCTTTCTTTCATTCATGTAATTGAATCCTTTTACATGTTTTCTTTCTTTCTTTTATATAATTTATCTCTTTTATGTATTTTCTTTTCTTTCTTTTCACTATTTTCTGTGCCCCCCCCCTGTTTATTTATTTATTTATTTATTAGGGAACCAAGCACTGAAGGTGCATAGGCACACTGTTCTTCTTCTTCTTCTTCCTCTTCTTCTTCCTCTTCATCTTCTTCTTCTTCATCTTCCTCTTCATCTTCTTCATCTTCCTCTTCATCCTCTTCTTCTTCCTCTTCATCTTCTCCTTTGTCTTCCTCTTCATCTTCTTGTTCCTCTTGTTCTTCATCTTCCTCTTCATCTTCTTCCTCTTCATCTTCCTCTTCATCTTCTTCTTCTTCCTCTTCATCTTCTCCTTCATCTTCCTCTTCATCTTCATCTTCTCCTTTGTCTTCCTCTTCATCTTCATCTTCTCCTTTGTCTTCCTCTTCATCTTCTTCTTCCTCTTGTTCTTCATCTTCCTCTTCATCTTCTTCTTCATCTTCCTCTTCATCTTCTCCTTTGTCTTCCTCTTCATCTTCTTCCTCTTGTTCTTCATCTTCCTCTTCATCTTCTTCATCTTCCTCTTCATCTTTTTCATCTTCCTCTTCTTCATCTTCCTCTTCCTCTTCTCCTTTGTCTTCCTCTTCATCTTCGTCTTCCTCTTGTTCTTCATCTTCTTCTTCCTCTTCATCTTCTCCTTTGTCTTCCTCTTCATCTTCTTCTTCCTCTTGTTCTTCATCTTCCTCTTCATCTTCCTCTTCTTCTTCCCCTTCATCTTCCTCTTCTTCTTCTTCTTCTTCTTCTTTGCTAGGCTGTCTATGGCAGCCCATAGACCCGTCTGGTAAAACCTTGTGAAATTTGGCACACTGATTTGGGAGGGTCTAAGGAACATTCTGAACCCATTTGGGCCAAGTGCTGCCAAAGCTCTAGCGCCACCATCGGGTCTAATTTGGAAGTGCGTTAACGGTCATAACTTTTGAACCGTGTGTCCAAAATTTAAAAGCCAGTTGTAGTTTTTTTGCTACTTCTACAAATCCACTCATCATATTTGGCACACATCATCTTCAGCGTAACGTCATCTCCTCCTCCATAATGGACACGCCTGCTTTCGGATCTGGGTGCTTGGCCCCCCGGAAATTCTGCTTGCAGCTTGAATTTATTGATGAATTTATGGTGGAAAATTGAAAGAGCGTTTATTGACGTGTATTTGCATCATGTCTATGAATTTTTAATGTATTTTTTCAGCATAACCACCTAGTGGGACTGAAGAGGAACTACATTAAACTGTCCTTTAACACGGTGGACGATCTTATCAAAGTGAAGCGGGAGATCTCACCTGCTGTGAGGAAGAACAGAGAGCGGGAGAAATCCAACGACGCCTACACGAGCATGCTGTCCAGGTGCTGCGGAGCCGAACATGCCATCCTTTTTAGGATTCCTTCATTTAAAATAATTCGGAAGATCCTCAGTCCTCACTATTTAATAAGTTTAACATGTATAGTAATTATAAGGTAACTGCTCGGTTCTTGTGTTTCGTGTGTGTGTGTAGCGCACTTGTAGGCGGAAGCGTGATGACGGCCGACGAAGATGGCACGTCTAAGAAAATGTCCGACCAGCTGGACAACATCGTGGACATGAGGGAGTACGACGTGCCTTACCACATTCGACTGTCCATCGACCTCAAGATCCACGTGGTAGGTCCATGTTCTCTGACCGAGTACTTTTATTACCGCGATCTCCGCCGCAGAGGCTCATTCATTTACTACAGAAGCGATTAAACCGACTGGAACTTCCTGTGCATTCGACGGGTTTAAACGCACGCCTTCCGGCCAATCAGAATCGAGTATTCGGACAGACCGTGGTATAAAGAAAAAATTCACCAACACATCGCTGACCAATCAGATTCGAGAATTCACTCGTTTAGCAAACACGTTTTGTAACAAACATTTGCCTTTAGCATGTTTAGCTGTACCGATGTTAATCCTAACCCCCGCTTGATTCCAGGCGCACTGGTATAACGTGCGGTACAGAGGAAGCGCGTATCCTCCGGAGATTGTGCGTCGGGATGACCTTGTGGAAAGACCAGTAAGTATCAGGTAACTTTTTTTTTTTTTTCTACAGAAATTCACGTAGCTATTTCACTGTGTTTGTGCCGTGTGTGTGTGTGTGTGTGTGTGTGTGTGTGTGTGTGTGTGTGTGTGTGTTTTACAGGATCCCGTCGTCTTGGCGTTTGATATCGAGACCACCAAACTCCCGCTGAAGTTTCCAGACGCAGAAACCGACCAGATCATGATGATCTCCTACATGATCGATGGGCAGGTCCGTCATGTCACTGACGTTTTCATATTGTAGTATGACATAAGCTTGATTACTGCGTCTCACTCTCTCTCTCACTCTCTCACACTCTCTCTCTCACACTCTCTCTCTCTCTCTCTCTCTCTCTCTCTCTCTCTCTCTCTCTCTCTCTGTCTCTCTCTCTGTCACTCTCTCTGTCTCTCTCTCTGTCACTCTCTGTCTCTGTCTCTCTCTCTCTGTCTCTCTCTCTGTCACTCTCTCTGTCTCTCTCTCTGTCACTCTCTGTCTCTGTCTCTCTCTCTGTCACTCTCTCTGTCTCTCTCTCTCTCTGTCACTCTCTGTCTCTGTCTCTCTCTCTCTCTCTCTCTGTCTCTCTCTCTGTCTCTCTCTCTGTCACTCTCTCTGTCACTCTCTCTGTCACTCTCTGTCTCTCTCTCTCTCTGTCACTCTCTCTGTCACTCTCTCACTCTGTCACTCTCTCACTCTCTGTCACTCTCTCTCTCTGTCTCTCACTCTCTCTCTCTCTCACTCTCTCTCTCTCTCTCTGTCACTCTCTCTCTCTCTGTCTCTCTCTCTGTCTCTCTCTCTGTCACTCTCTCTGTCACTCTCTCACTCTATCACTCTCTCTCTCTCTGTCACTCTCTCTCTCTGTCTCTCACTCTGTCACTCTCTCTCACTCTCTCTCTCTCTCTGTCACTCTCTCTCTCTGTCACTCTCTCTCTCTCTGTCACTCTCTCTCTCTCTCTCTCTGTCTGTCTGTCCATGCTCAGGGTTTCCTCATCACCAACAGAGAGATCGTCTCCGAGGACATCGAGGATTTCGAGTTCACCCCGAAGCCGGAGTACGAGGGCCCTTTTACTGTGTTTAACGAACCTGACGAGGTGAGTGAGACAGCCCGGGGTTGTGTTACAGCTGCATTACTTACTAATTCTCTGGATGTTATTCGGACCCGAAGAGACTTCTTTTCTTATTATTAACAAGACTTGACTTGTCTGCTCGCAGGCTGCTCTCATTCAGAGATGGTTCGAACACATCCATGAGACTAAACCCAACATTTTCGTCACCTATAACGGAGACTTCTTCGACTGGTGAGAGCAGAAATCACGCTGTTTGTTGTAAATAAATCCCAGGAAATCGTGAGGACATCGTGGTATTAACGATTTTTATTTATTATTTATTTATCTCTGTTGAACCGTTTTCCCTCATTCCTACTCCGATCAGTACTTGTCTGATTCCAAAATGTCCTCCTTTCTGACCGGTCTTGATGTAAAACGTGTCATTTCCCATCAGGCCGTTCATAGAGGTGCGCGCCTCTCACCACAACCTCAACATGTATCAAGAGATCGGGTTTCAGAAGGACAGCCAGGGCGAGTACAAGGCCAGCCAGTCTATTCACATGGACTGCCTCAGGTAGGAGCCAAAGAGACGAGTACCGCTGAATAAACACGAACTACGCGTTATCACACCACCCCGGTGTGGCTTCTTTCCTCTAAGCGCATGCACGTTGGCCTGTATTATCTCTTACTTCATGAGATTTGTCGTGTTCTGGAGAAATCGACTTCATCTTTGCCTTCACTGTTGTCTCTTCACACTGTAATTGACCTCTTGCTGTCTCTGATTTGTCTCAGGTGGGTAAAGAGAGACAGCTACCTGCCTGTCGGAAGCCACAACCTGAAAGCAGCAGCGAAGGCCAAGCTGAGTTACGACCCTGTGGAGTTGGACCCGGAGGAGATGTGCCGCATGGCCACCGAGGAGCCGCAGGTACCGTAGAACCGTCCTATAATCACGCTTTCGTTTATTACTTCCTTATAGTCACGTACGTAGGAGTGTAGTCGTGGGAACGGATCAAAAATGAAGGATAACGGATTTTGACAGCAATAATGACGAAAGCGTTTGTTTTTTTTTTTGGTTTCCTCTGGGTTCTCTGGTTTCCTCCGGCTCGCCAAAAACGTCTCAGGTGGATCGAGTGCTCTAAAGGTGCAGGGTGTCCTGCAATCCCGGCTGACCTCCAATCCAGTATGAATACTACCGATCGAAAGTTTAGACGCGCTCATTCTTTATTTTTATTTTTTATTCCCCACATTTTAGAATAATAACATAGTCATCAAAACTCTGGAGGAACACAAATGGAACGATGGGAATTATGTCGTGATAAAAAATAATCCGAAATAATTTAATCTTCAAAGTAGACACGCTTTTCGTCTAGAAATTTCCAGGAATGTATTCTCGCCGTTTTCTCACCGGGTTTCTCGAGGAATTTCCCTGAGATGCTTTTCAAACAGTATTAAAGGAGTTCACACCGACGCCGGACTCTTATCGGCTGCTTTCCGGAACATTTCGCTCCGAGTCGTCCGTTTTAGAGCTGCAACAACTAATGGATAATAATCGATTATGAAAATCGTTGTCAACGAATCTCATCATGGATTAGTTGGTCTGCGTGCGAGAGATTTACTCACTAACTTACGCCTGTACTGAAAACACGCTTCGGAGAGTAAATACTAAAATTGTGTCCCAAATGACGTCCCGTACACTTACACTATGCGCTATGTACTCTACCGTCTAGTTTGTGGATTTTAGAACGGTGATATCGTCTCAAATATATCACTAGCGGGTTTTTTTTTTTTACTAACCGGAAGTATAAGCCACTTCTAGGCGACGGCGCATGACGTCATAGGCACGCTAGCATTAGCAGACACCCAGATTCACGGACAATGACTTCCTTCAGTTTACTTTCTGTCAGCGTTACCTTTTATTCCCAACACGACCTCAGTCTCCATCAGACGGAGGCGAAATCGTCACGTGACTGAGGAAAAACGTCCTCTAAGGCAGGGACCATTTTATATTAAACACCGCAGAGATCAAACACCGCTGCACGAGCACAAACTTATGTTTATATCCAAAATGCTCCACTGTGTGTAAGGGGCAGGGGAAACTGGTGCGAGCTGCTTAAAAGGTTTAGTTTAATTTAAGTTTGTTGTCATTATATACTGTATTCGCGCACTTGCAGTGTAAATTCCGTTGTTTATTATAACGGAAGTGACGAGGCCGTGTTGCTCCTCACGCGCGATACAGAGTGTAGCGCGAATAAGATCTGTAACGTCTAATTAAAACATTACGATCAAAAGGAAACACGAGTAAAATAACATGTCTAAAGGCAGCGAGTAGCAGAAACCACGAGGTGCAGTGAAAGTGAGTTTTTATTATTGATTTCATTTATTTCAGTTTATATTGTATATAAGTATTTAGGCGTTATTTTTTATGGATGCGCAAAAAGCATTGAATTAAACTACAGTCCTAAATTAATAATAAATATTCTGGGGGGTGTGTGTGTGTCTGTGTGTATTGGGTTCTTTTCTGTTTCGGACAAACAGTTGTGTAAAGTTTGAGTCCGAAGTTTATATTTGTAACACTCAGTTAGTGGATATTATTTTAAATAAGCCAATGAAAAAAAAGTGTACGGAAGGTTTGCCCCGCCCCCATCCGGTTAATCCAAAAATAAATAAATAAATAAAATAATCGGCCAACCGATCGATTGTGAAAATAATCGTTAGTTGCAGCCCTAGTCCCGTTATTATAATAATAATAAAAAAATAATTTTAACACGTTATTTGGTAAATAAAATGTTAGTTTTCTTATGAAAGAAACGAATACGTCGGCATGATTATATTTTCGTCTACGAGACCGGTTTCAAACAGTTAATCACGCCCCTTCAGATCAAAAGCTTTTTTATCATCACGAGAAACATTTCAGTAATGTATTCTTGCCTGATTTGTGGCTGGGACGGACTCAAGGGATAAGGCCGTTATTGAAGAAGAGCGAATAATGAATCCATACTCTGGTTTGCGAGGATGATGAGGATGATGATGAGGATGATGATGCTAGGCTAGTCATATTTTTACTCAGACTTATTTTGCTTCTTTCAGACTTTGGCCACCTACTCGGTGTCAGATGCTGTGGCTACCTACTATCTCTACATGAAATATGTTCACCCCTTCATCTTCGCCCTGTGCACCATCATTCCCATGGAGCCTGACGAGGTCTGTAGTTCTGTTCCGGTTTCTACGCGGCGAGCGCTCGTTATACAGTACCCGCTACTCAGAATGATCATACAGTGTATAGAGAGATGATGTGTAATCAGCACGTTCGGTCCGTGTGTCTCAGGTGTTGCGTAAAGGTTCAGGGACTCTGTGCGAGGCGTTGTTGATGGTCCAGGCTTTCCACGCCAACATCGTTTTCCCGAACAAGCAGGAGCAGGTGTTCAATAAGCTCACGGACGACGGCCACGTCCTGGACTCGGAGACCTACGTGGGCGGCCACGTCGAGGCTCTGGAGTCCGGAGTGTTCCGCAGTGACATCCCGTGCCGCTTCAAAATGGTACCGAGGAGCTGCTTTAGTACCTCCAACACCAAATTCCTAATTCGAAACAGGTCTTTGTAGTGGTGGTGCTGTTTTAAAGTTCAGTCTAACACCTCTCGAACTGTTTGTGTCCAGAATCCGGCGGCGTTCGACTTCCTGCTTCAGAGGGTGGAGCGGACTCTGCGTCATGCCGTCGAAGAAGAGGAGAAGATCCCACTGGAGCAAGTCACAAACTTTACCGAGGTCAGAAGGGTTGAAGGTGTCGGTGTATGAGACGTGCCTGAGTCTATTACGAATCGTGAATTACAGAATTGAAACGTTTACAGCATTGACGTTAGACAAACTCTCCTTTTTTTTTTTTTTAAATTCCCTTTCCTCCTAGGTTTGTGATGACATCAAGAAGAAGCTGATCTCATTGAAGGAAGTGCCAAACAGGATCGAGTGTCCTCTTATTTACCATCTCGACGTAGGCGCCATGTATCCCAACATCATCCTCACCAACAGGTTGCAGGTCAGACACGCTCGACGGAAAATACAGAACATTTCAAATCCAATGTTCGCTCACGCCCGATCACTCCCCGGCTAATCTGCGGACTTTTTATAAAAAAAAGAAATTAGACAATCGTTGGATTTCTGTTTAGAATCTGCATTTTTGTGCTTTTCTCCATTTAGCCGTCTGCCATGGTCGATGAGGCGACCTGTGCTGCGTGTGATTTTAATAAACCTGGCGCTACCTGCCAGAGAAGGATGGCCTGGCAGTGGAGAGGAGAGATCAGTGAGTGACTTTTTGTAGTCAGCTTCTGAGAAAAACACAGAGAGTCCCAAAAGTCTCCATACTGTAGGGAACTATGTATACCGGCAGGACGTCGGTGGACGTTCGTGGACTTCCACGTCTCGGTCGCTCCGCGACACTTCCAGTCTTTTTGAATTCGTTAATAAGTTCGGCAGCAGTGTCGTGTGTGATGTGCTCACCATGTTTCCTGGTAAACTCCATCACAACCTCACGACAGCTTCCCGATCCAGCCATGAGACTGATTTCAACACGTTCCTCTTTTGTCAAAGACGTTCTTAAAGGCTATCTGAACAAATATATATAACGTATGTTTGTGTGTATATCTATGTGTATTTGTGTGTGTGTGTGTGTGTGTGTATATATATATATATATATATATATATATATATATATATATATATATATATATATATATATATATGTATATATATATATATGTGTGTGTGTATGTGTGTGTGTGTATCTATGTATAAACTAAGAATGAAAAATTTTAGAAGACATTTTGCTAAAACTTTTGGGACACCCTGTAGATTTCTTTCAATTATACTGAACTTAAAAAATTTATATAAAAAATCGAAGGTACATTTACAGTCGGAATAACCCGACCGATAGATCAATCATAAATCATATAATATGATCATATAATATGCAGTCGGGTCTGAAAGTCTGAGACGACACTGACAATCTGTTTTTGTTGTTGTTGTTGTTGTTGTTTTAAAAATAAAAAATAGGAAATATCCAGTTTTAGAATTTTGAAATCTTTAAAACAACGGAAGTAAATGTTCAATAGCTTGAATTTGGAATTTTATTCTGAAATCCATATAAATATTTCTATCTCGGGTTACTGCTGATGATGTAATTCAGGCGAATGAAATGATCAAACTGTTAAATAAACGTAAACGAATGTAAAATACAGTAGAAGCAATTCACTAGTGCTCTCTAGACTTTTGGATCTGATCAGATATATCTACACCTGAACCAGGTGAAGCTGATCTGGATGAACGAGGCAGATGCTCTGCTCCAGTTAAACAGAAGAAGACTCGTCGTCTAAACTCTTCCATCCTTTTATTTTTTCCACAATAGGTTTTTTTTTCCCCACAATAGCTCTTTGCATCTTCTCTGTATTGCGTCACAGAACGCTCTCCTAGGAGCCTAGCTGGTGTGTGGATGTTCTAAATGATTGATTTTGATCGTTCTACGTACGAGACCTCTAACCCCTCTCCGTCCTCCTGTCAGTGCCGGCCAGCCGCAGCGAGTTCCACCGTATTCAGCAGCAGCTGGAGTCTGAGAAGTTCCCTCCTCTGTTTCCTAACGGAAAACCGCGCGCCTTCCACGAGCTCAACCGAGAGGAGCAGGCTCGGCACGAGAAGAAACGTCTGGGAGGTGAGTGGCACACGAGTGCGACCTCTCATAACCTAGACCGGTCGACTTAATTCTGTAGCAGTTAAAGCAGCACGCTGGAATAATTGTAATCATCGATACCGCTTTGGAACCGTGCCTTGCGTAAGTATTCACCCCCCCCCCCGGAGGGTTTCCATATTTTTGTCGGGTTATAACCTGGAACTGGAATGGACGTCGGGTTATCACCGTTTGATTTATGCGATACGTTAAAGGCTCAGGAAAGCTTCGCAGGCGTTTTCAGTTAATTAGATTAGATTAGATTAGATTAGAGCTCTTCTCAGGTCGAAATTTTTTGTATTATAAATTCTTTATTAGAATATTTTGAGATACTGGATTTTTTTATTTCCATGAGCCGTAGTCCTCGAGATTAAAACAAAAAAAAAAAAAAAGGCTCGAGATATTTCACTTTATGTGTCCTGAATCTAGAATATATGAAAGTTCGACTTTTTAAATTAAATCACGGAAAAAATGAACTTAATGAATTTATCGGCTGCAGAAGAATTCATCCCTGGTTCAAATACTTGGCTGCAGTTACAGATGTGGGATTTGGGGGTGAATACTTTTGCACAGGGCGGGGGGATATGACGGTATTGATATCGTAATAAATGATGTCACAGCACGCTGTTTGTTTAGTGAGATGGTGTTTGGTTTGTACTCTTCCCCAGACTACTGCCGAAAGGCCTATAAGAAGGTGCACTTGACAAGGCTGGAAGAGAGAGTCACTACGATATGTCAGAGAGAGAATTCCTTCTACGTGGACACGGTCCGAGCGTTCCGAGATCGCCGCTACGAGTTTAAAGGACTGCATAAGGTGCTGGGTTCAATCCTGAACAATACAAATGGCCGTCGTTGATTCTGACTTCTGGACGTTGCAAGTTTTTACTGCTTAATCACCACTTTTCATTTAGTAAAATAAAATACAACTTTAGCTTTAATTTGCTGTCAACAAGACAGTGCTGTGAAAAAGTATTTGCCCCATCCTGATTCCTTCTGTTTTTGTGTGTATCTCGTCCTAAATTGTTTCAGAAATGAAACCAAAATCTAAGATAAAACAAAGGCAGCATGAGTAAACACACAACGCAGTTTTTAAATGATTATTTATTGAAGCAGAAAAGTTATCCAATGCCAACTGGGCCTATGAAACTGCATTCATAACGGAGTTCAGCTGGACTAGACGCAACCAGGCCTGATTACTGCAAACCCTGTTCAATCACATCTACACTTAAATAGAACTTTTTCAACAGAATGAAGTTGGTTAAAAGGTTACGAAGCGATTTCGAAGGCTCTGGGACGCCAAATAACCGCAACGAGAGCCATTATCTATGAATGGAAAAACTCGGCACAGTCGTGAACCTTCCCAGAAGTGACCGACCTTCCAAAATTCGTCCAAGAGAACAACGACTCATCCAGGAAGTCGCAAAAGAGAAAAGGACAACATCAAAGGACCTACAGGACTCTCTTACAGGTCACTGTCCAGGACAAATGGCATCCGTGGAAGAGTGGTGAGGTGAAAACCCTGCTAACCCAGAAAACATTAAGGCTCGTCTGAATTTTGCCAAAACACACCTTGATCATCATCAAACCTTTTTGGAGAATGTTCTGTGGATTGATGAGTCGAAAGTGGAACTGTTTGGAAGACGGGTCCCGTTACATCTGGCGTAAACCAAACACAGAATCCCACAAAAAGAACATCATACCTACGGACCAGCATGGTGGTGGCAGTGTGATGGTGTGGGGATGCTTTGCTGCTTCAGGGCCTGGGCTACTTGCAATAACTGATGGAAACATGAATTCTGCTCTCTACCAGAAAATCCTAAAGGAGAATGCCCGCTCTTCAGTCCGTAAGCTGAAACTCCAGCGCAACTGGATTATGCAGCAAAACAATGATCCAAAGCATAAAACTAAGTCCTAGTCCTAGAAGTAAAAGTGAAAGACTGATCTCCAGTTATCGGAAGTGTTCGGTTGCAGTTATTGCTGCTAAAGGTGGCACAACTAGACTTTTTTACGTTTAAGGGGGCAATTAGTTTGTTGGATAATTTTTTTGCTTTGATTAAAAAAAAAAACTGTATAGTGTGTTTACTCAGGTTGCCTTTGTTTTATGATGTATTTCATTTGACGATTTACTATATGAGATGCACAAAAAAACAGAAAAAAGCAGGGGCAAATACATTTTCACAGCACTGTAAATAATTTTTTATAAATGAATTTCTTTGGGGAAAAAAAAAAAAAGAGGAGCTGGAAATTCCCGCCTCCACCCTGTGTGCGCAGACTTTGCACGTCACCCTGTGCTTCAGGGGTTTTCTCCTGGTATTCCGGTTTCCTCCTCCAGTCCCCAGACATGCGTCGTAGGCTGATTGGCATTTCCAAATTCCCGCGTCCCCTGGGATAAACTCCAGGCTCCCTGCGACCCTGCGTAGGATAAGCGGTACAGAAAATGGATGGCTGGCTGACTGGATTTCCTTCCCTAAACAAATGTCTCTCTTCCGTTAGGTGTGGAAGAAGAAGCTGTCTACGGCTCAAGAGAACTGCGACGCAGCTGAAGTGAAGCGCTGTAAAAATATGGAGATCCTTTACGAGTCTCTGCAGCTCGCACATAAATGCATCCTCAATTCCTTCTACGGTTACGTCATGAGAAAAGGGTGCGCAGATCTTCCTCGACGCGATTGCTCCTCGCGCTCACTTCCTCACGATAGTTTTCTCAGAAATATCGCGCAGATCTCACGTCTCGAACTGGTCTTCATCCGAGCCTTAAACCATATTAAACCGTGAAATCTAGTACAGGGATGATGTTTGATGGTGAGTATTAATTGATTGATTTTGTTGCTCAAAACTACATATGCTGTGCTGTACGTCTGTAGAGCGAGATGGTATTCCATGGAAATGGCCGGCATTGTGTGTCACACGGGAGCCAACATCATCACCCAGGCCAGAGAGCTGATCGAACAGATCGGGTGAGCGTTCCGTTTTCACAGTTAAAGCTTTACTCTAGCGCTGTGCAGTGAATCATATGTTAATCGAGCTCTTCAGATTCCTTGGGAAGCACGGATAAAGTCCCCCTTGTGTCACCAAAACTGCTCTGACCCGTCTCCACAAGACCTCTGAAGGTGTTCTGTGGTATCTGGCACCAAGACGTTAGCAGCAGATCCTTTAAGCCCTGTAAGTTGTAAGGTGGGACCTCCGTGGATCGGACTTGTTTGTCCAGAACGTCCAACAGACGCTCGATCGGATTGAGATCTGGGGAACCTGGAGACCGAGTGAACACCTTGAACTCTTTGCCATGTTCCTCAAACCGTTTTTGCACTGTCTCAGGGCGCATTATCCTGCTTTAAGAGATCACTGTGATTAGGGATTAGCGTTGCCGTGAAGTGGTGTACTCGCTTCTGCAGCAATGTTTAGGTAAGGGGTACGTGTTAATTCCCATCCACATGAATGCCAGGACTCAAGCTTTCCCAGCAGAACATTGCCCAGAGCGTCATGGCCGCCATCGACACCGTCCTTCCTTGGACCGCTTTTAGTAGGCACTAACCACTACATACCGGGAACACCCCACATGACCTGCCGTTTTTGAAGACCCAGACATCTATCCATCACAATTTGGCCCTCGTCCAAGTCGCTCAAATCCTTACGCTTGCCCATTTTTCCTAATTCCGACACGTCAATTTCGAGAACTGACTGTTCATTCGCTGCCTAATAAATATATCCCACCCCTTAACAGCTGCCACTGTAACGAGATAATCGATGCTATTCACGTCACCTGTCCGTGGATTTAATCTCATGGCTGATTAGTGTATGTATTAACTGTGTGATTAGTCACGGGGTGAGTATGTTGAGGCGGATTCATTTGTCTTTTACAGGCAAAGCGAATGAGCATCACGAGATGACGCGGATTAGATTAGAACAACCCTGATTGGTCATATTTAAGATTTTTTAAAAAAAAGGTTCGCTCAGTTTACATGACCTACAAGTCTCGGTTGAATTCAAGTATTGATACTGAGTAATAAACTGTTTGCTACAGAATGACTTGTGCTCCTTTATTGGTGGAATAATTGTGCTTTCAGTACTGAGTGATTTTGATATTGGCTTAAAATCCTAATCACGAATTTCTGTTATATAAAAAACGCTCTACTGTCTACAAACTAAACATTCATTTGCGTGTGTGTATATGCGTGTGGGTTGGTATAGGAGGCCTTTAGAGCTGGACACTGATGGTATCTGGTGTGTCCTGCCTAACTCCTTCCCTGAGAACTTTGTCATCAAGTCCAGCAACGAGAAGAAGCCCAAAGTGACGATAAGTTACCCCGGGGCCATGCTGAACATCATGGTCAAGGCAGGTTGACGAATAACAGTTCTAGAGTATATATCGTTTTAAAATTTTGAAGTATGTCCTATAGCTTAGTGTTAATTGATTGCTTTACGTATGTGTCGTATACAGGAAGGCTTTACCAACGATCAGTACCAGGAGCTGTTGGACCCGGCCTCGCTGACGTACGAGACGAGGTCCGAGAACAGCATCTTCTTCGAGGTGGATGGACCGTACCTGGCCATGATCCTGCCTGCATCCAAAGAGGAGGGCAAGAAGTTGAAGAAGAGGTGAGAAGAGGAATGTCGCGCGGCAGCGTTTGTCTCGGTTCACAGTTAGTCATTTTATTAATCTGATGAAAAGAGCGGTAAATGACGTTCTTTGCTAGAGCAGTGGATATCAGCTGTGTGCTTTTTCACCTAAACGCCCGTTAGATTCTAATCATGGTCCGAGGTTCATCTCGATCGGCCCAGACATGCCAGTGTTTTTCCATAAAGACGTGACGTGCAAATCTTCGTGTACGTGCTTTTAAGCTATTGTAAATAAGGAATGAAACACTTCGGAGTGCGGCGTTATAGGAAGATAATCAGTGATGGGACGGTGTGATTAGACGTCGATCGGACGTTAATCAACCGTTCGATCCCGAATGAAAATGCAACACTCAAAGTAAAATATTGCTGAGCTTTTATTCCAAAAAGAAACAGATCTAAGTGTACCATGAAAGTGTCCTGTACTTAAAAAAAAATATTCGTTTAATTATCAGCTGCACAGTTTTACGATTTATTGTGCAATTCTGCCTTACGTTGAGATGCCTTGTGTGTGTGTGTGTGTGTGTGTGTGTGTGTGTGTTTGCCATCAGATACGCCGTGTTTAACGAGGACGGCTCCCTGGCTGAGCTGAAGGGTTTCGAGGTAAAGAGGAGAGGAGAGCTCCAGCTCATTAAGATCTTCCAGTCGTCGGTCTTCGAGGCTTTCCTCAAAGGCACCACCCTGGAGGAAGTCTACGCATCGGTCGCCAAAGTGGCGGACTACTGGCTGGACGTGCTGTACAGCAAGGTAGCGTGGGATACGACGACGCCACTGTAGCGTACTGCGTTAGCATGTTACGTATGTTATCAATAACACGTATACCACTAAACTCTTCAGGATGAGCTGGGGATTGATTGATTGATTGATTGATTTGCGCATTTCTGTTTAAATCTGTTTTCCTTCGCGTATATTTTCGGACCTGGACTGACCTGTGCGTCTCGCTCTCCAGGCAGCGAACATGCCGGACGCCGAGCTCTTCGAGCTGATTTCGGAAAATCGCTCCATGTCCCGGAAGCTGGAAGACTACGGCGAGCAGAAGTCCACTTCCATCAGCACCGCCAAACGTCTGGCGGAGTTCCTCGGAGACCAGATGGTGAAGGACGCGGGTCTGAGCTGTCGCTACGTCATCTCTCGCAAACCCGAGGGCTCTCCTGTTACCGAGAGGTGAGGAAGAGCGGGGTCGAGATGCTTTCCTTCCGTCCTGAGCTTTCACACACAAGTGTTTACATATTACATGCATTTAAAAAAAAAAAAAAAAGATGAAATGAATGCTTTCCTCTTCTCTATATAGGGCAATTCCTCTGGCTATATTCCAGGCTGAAGTTAGCGTTAAGAAGCACTTCCTGCGCAAATGGCTGAAGATGCCCAGCCTCCATGACATGGACATCAGATCAGTACGTCTCGATATTGTCTACATACTGTACGTTTAACTGCGATACACTGATTGCTCTTTCCTAAATTTGCTTCAGGAATGAAAGGTCTGGGTTTGTGTTTCAGATCCTGGACTGGGGTTACTACATCGAAAGATTAGGCAGTGCCATACAGAAGATCATCACCATTCCAGCAGCACTACAGCAGGTGAGATTACTCCTCGCAGGAGATTCAAGATGCTGCCGTCGCTACCCACGATTCCTTGCAGACTGAGCACGCGCGTATATCTCCTTTCAGTGGATTTTCTGAATATGATGTTTACATGCAACCAGTTTCCGATTAAAAACGGGTATATCCCAGCGGTGGGAATTTGGGGAATATAGCGGATTATTTGTTGTAATCTGAATCGGGCGCTTAATGGAATTCCGGTGAATGTCACGCTTTGATCAAGTATTTGGATTGCCACGTTACGTCTCATCCAGTCACGTGTATTTCTTTAAGGCATTCTATCGGACCAGAGACTACAGGGCTAGAGACATCAGCTCAGAAAAGGGAGGGTTTTATTTATCTCTCTTTATGTCTCGTCTGTTCGAAGTCTGCGCCGCTGTTCAAAAGTGGTACCGTGAAGCACCGCTATGAAACAAAACTGTCTTCAAATAGTCTTATTTATAGCCATGAACTAATCACGAATGTTTACGCCTTTCATGCTGACACACGTATATATGATTTATTTACGTCGGGGTTTTTTGTTTTTGTTTTCGTTTGTTTTTTTTGCTCAGGTGAAAAACCCAGTGCCGCGAGTGCGCCATCCAGACTGGCTGCATAAGAAGCTTCTGGAAAAGAACGACATCTACAAACAGAAGAAAATCAGCGAGATGTTCACCAGTGAAGGAAAGAGACAGGTGTGCAGCGTTATTCTCACACACACACACACACACACACACATTCACATTTACAGCTAGATTTTTACTTGCATAGCATGCATAATCTTTCTCTCCCGCTCTCTCTCTCAGGTGGCCAATCAGACGGAGCCGGGCGAGACTCCCGATATGGAGGATTTTAGGGTTCCACAGCGCCCCCTACAGCCTGCCATCCTCATCAGTACTAAGAGGAAGCGAGCGTCTCAGGGTGAGGACAGCCAGACTGAGTCTCAGGAGCTGGAGCTCACACAGTCCTGGAGAGAGATACTGGGTCCTCCGCCACCTATGGGTACAACACAGGTATTGCGCACAGCACGGGATCATAAAGAAAGCGCTAAGGACAAAGTTACGACGTGGCATTTGAACAAAAATACACATCACAAGTACTTTTAATAATAGAATTATATTTATAATGTTATTATTGTTGTTATTGTTATTAGTAGTAGTAGTAGTAGTATTTGATGCTTCTTAAGCGGAATCGTCTAACCTGATCGTGCTGTGTAGACTCTCAAGATTTATATTTATAATTCCACTCATCTGTATTTAGGAGGAGAGGCTGGTGTGGCTGCGCTACCATAAGAAGAAGTGGGAGCTGCAGATCCGGCAGAGGAAAGAGCGCAGGAAGAGACGGCGCATGCTTGACGGAGAAGCTCAGCCGACCGGAGGCGGCGTGATCAGGGACGGACCGACAACAGGGCTAGGGAACTTCCTCCGCAGGACGGCCCGGAGCATTCTAGACATGCCCTGGCAAATAGTACAGGTACGACCGCGTGCAAACAATCCACATCAGCGAATACTGTACTGCTCCAGAATTCACATTGCAGACGGTTGCTATAGTAACGTGAACGGAGAACGGTTGTTATGAACATACAGAATGTGTTTTTGAAGGTCAGCGTTCGGTTTGAACATATTCTGAGCGTTTGAAGTGCGTTTATACACTATATGGCCAAATGTTTGTGGACACCTGACTATCGCGTTGAACTCTCGTCCCGTTCCCGGTCTAGTTCCCGTTTTCTTTTAGAATACGCTCCACTCGTCAGGGAAGGTTTTCCGCTAGATTTTCCAGCGTGGCTGTGGGGATTTGTGTTCGTCCGGCTAGAAGAGCATTGGTGAGATCAGACAGTGATGTTTTTAACTCTATCCGCTAGATTGCAGAAACCAGTCACCCAGGCCTGTATAAGCTGTGGGCGGTGATCGGCACTGACCTGCACTGCATGAAGCTTAATATCCCACGAGTGTTTTATGTCAACCAGAGAGTGCCCAAGCAGGAAGACGGGGCCACGTACAAAAAGGTTCGTCTCCACCGAGATACACCTGCCGTTTATTTAAGAGCTCCTTAATGTGGTCGAGAATAAAATCTGATTTTAATGAACTTTTTTTTTTTGGAATATCCAGGTGAACCGGATTTTGCCGCGTTCCAACGTGGTGTATTACCTGTACCAGTACTCAGTGCCTGAGGACATGTATCAGGAACACATCAATGAGATCAACGCAGACCTTTCTGCCCCAGACATAGAGGGCGTCTACGAGACACAGGTAACGGAACGGCCAGACGGTTCGGATAACTGCGATTAAAAAGCATCACGTTACCTCTAGTTCGCTGTAAACGGAGTGCCACGAAGTGTTTGTGTAGTAGGAGACGAAATCACATTTCCTCTTTTATATCTAGTCAAATAAGTCTGGCCAAATAATTTTTTTTTATAGATCTTAAGCATTGACCACGTCCTGCAAAGGTTTTCATGGGATACGTGTCTGTGTGTCGGTCCTGAAGGTGCCGCTGCTATTCCGGGCGCTGGTGCAGCTCGGCTGCGTGTGCATGGTCAATAAGCAGGTGGTGAGGGCGCTGGCTGGCCGAGAGGCCGACACCTTCGAGCTGGATCACCTGGAGATGAGGTCGCTCGCTCAGTTCGGCTACCTGGAGCCAGGTAACACCCTCGGCTACACAGATATCCCAAGGCATCACGATTTCATCTTGAGGATAAATGCATAATGGAGCATGTTCTTTTCCGCACTCGGGTTTTACTCGTATGTTTTGCGTTGCAGGCAGCGTGAGACACATCTACCTGTACCATCACAGTCAGGGCCACAAGGCTCTGTTCGGCCTCTTCATCCCCTCTCAGCGCAAAGCCAGCGTCTTCGTCCTCGACACGGTGACAGCCGCACTTCCCACCTTGTTCTTCGTCACATGACCCATGCGTTTACAGATGAATTGATATTCAGCACTTCTAGTAGTAGTAGTAGTACGTTTGAAGTCTTTCTGATTGATGCCGTGTGACGCCGCTGCAGGTTCGGAGTAACCAGATGCCGAACCTGAGCACGCTGTACGGAACGGAGCGCGCCGCGCTGTTAGAGAAGACCTCAGAGGAGCTGCTGCCTCCAGAGAAGCACCTGTTCGAAGTGCGCGCTGAGAACGACGTGAAGGCTATTTACCGCGCAGTGCAGCGCATTCTGCTCAGCTATAAGGTACGCGCTCGCCATGACGGCTCTTATTCGTTACGCGTATTCTGTATGTCGAGGCTCGTACATATTAGCGATGGTTTTAACTCTCCATTAAGTTTTTGTGTAAAAGCGTCTGTCAAATGAATAAACGTAAATGTGTGTAGGAGGAGCGTCGCGGTCCCACTCTCATCGCTGTGCAGTCTAACTGGGAGCTGCGGCGTCTGGCGGCCGGCATGGCCGTGCTGGAGGAGTTCCCCGTGGTTCCCGTGCACGTGACCGACGACATCAGCTACAGCGTGCTGGACTGGCAACGGCACGGCGCACGCCGCATGATCAAACACTACTTAAACCTGGACAGCTGTCTTTCACAGGCCTTCGACATGGCGAGGTGCAGCACACGAGCATTTCCCAAAAAAAAACCCCCAAACAAACAGGGCTTTTAATCGTTTACCCGTTGCAGCGTCCATTAAGAAGACTGAATCGGTCCTAATACGTGGTTGTGGAGATAACTCGGCGTCTTGGCAGGTTTTTAGACTTGTATTAGATGCCTGTCCTGCTGCGTTCCTTGTGATACTGCAGTGTTTTTATACAAACTCAGCCGAATGTAAGATCTAATGTAGGGTAGCATTAACAAAAGAGTTAAATATCACTCTTTAGGGGTGTCTAAAATCTTTTATTTCCCTCGCAGGTATTACCACTTGCCTGTAGGGAACCTGCCCGAGGACATCTCCATATTTGGCTCGGACCTCTTTCTGGCTCGTCACTTGCGGAAGCACAACCACCTGCTGTGGCTTTCACCCACAGCGAGACCCGACCTCGGGGGCAAGGAGGCCGACGACAGCCGCCTGGTGATGGAGAGCGACGAGCGGGGCTCGGTGGAGATCAACGCCCCGGGCTGCTTCTCTACAGGTACTCGCTGGATAAACGAACCATCGAAATGAACTCCATGTAGTGTTCGGATTGCTTGCATTAACTGTTATGGGTTATTTACTTTAGTGTGTGTGGAGTTGGACATTCAGAGCTTGGCGGTGAACACCATCCTCCAGTCGCAACACGTAAACGACATGGAGGGCGGAGCCAGCATCGGCGTGAGTTTTGATGTCATTCAGCACGCATCGTTGGAGGACATGATGTCAGGAAACCAGGGCGCGACCGCTGTGGCTAGTTATGATGAGACTGCACTCTGCTCCAATACCTTCAGGTGTGTCTGTGTGTGTCTTTGAGTGTCTGTGTGTGTCTCTATAAGTCTCTATAATGTGTGTGCATGTGTGTGTGTGTGTGTGTGTGTAGGATCCTGAAGAGTATGGTAGTTGGCTGGGTGCGTGAGATCACCCAGTACCATAACGTGTACGCAGATAATCAGGTGATGCACTTCTACCGCTGGCTGCGCTCCCCCAGCTCGCTCCTGTACGACCCGGCGCTGCACCGCACCCTGCTCAACATGATGAAGAAGATTTTCCTCCAGTGAGTCACACCACACACACACAGAGGACGTCTGTTTACTGACCCGAGAATACCAAGACATATATTTTCACCTGGGACTATTATTATTATTATTATTATTATTATTAAGATTCATAGTGTAACGATTCCATAGACTCTAAAGTAAGGAGAACCTTCCTTTGATATCTTTCTCACACACACACACACACACACACACACGTATACAGGCTGGTCGCTGAGTTTAAGCGGCTCGGTTCCTCCGTGGTCTACGGGAACTTCAACCGCATCATCCTCAGTACCAAGAAAAGGCGCATCGACGACGCCATCGCCTACGTGGAGTACATCACCAACAGGTCCGCGCTTATTCTCTCCTCACATGAAGTCATTTCTGCAGAGGTGCCAATATTTACGGTTTAACCGAAGGATTATGAATCTGTTGCTTGGCTGCTTCCTTTTCTCTAAGACAGTCCATTAAAGGTTTGATAATTACCCAGTTGGGACTGCTATTATACTGTATAGCCAACGGATGATTTAATTATTGGCACCCTTCGAGCAAAATGATTCTTTGAGAAACGATTCAAATTTTCTGCTTACTTTTTGATTCTTTGATACTTTCCCCACCCCACCCCCTCTAGCATCCATTCACGAGAGATCTTCCACTCTCTGTCCATCACCTTCTCCCGATGCTGGGAGTTCCTGCTGTGGATGGATCCGGCGAACTACGGAGGAGTCAAAGGGAACGTGCCCTCCAGCATCATGTACGGAGAGGTATGTTGACGTTACCGACTGCAAGTAATTACACAGTGACTCTATAAGGTTGGATTTGAAGCAAGACAAAGCGTAGACTGTCGCCTTTAATATGAGGGTACTTCCAGACATGTTGGCTGAAACAGGAAGTCAACGCTTGTGATGTGATTATAATATAATCATTCTATAATCAATTATAATATACGGCATAATTGAGCACCGAGCTTCCATTCTTACTGCTTGTTTTTACAGACCGGTACGGACAAGACAAAGAAAGGAATGAAGGAAGGAGACGATGAGGGCAGTGAGGATGAGGAGGATGAAGATGATGAAGCAGAGGAAGAGCGAGATGGAGAGGAGGATGCGGTGGAGGACCTGATTGAGAGCAGCTGGAACATCATGCAGTACCTGCCTCAGGCTGCTTCCTGTCAGAAATACTTCCTTATGATCATCTCAGGTGCATCATCATGATTTTTATTTTATTTAGTTTTTCCCCACTTTTTTGTACTTAATCACAGCTAAAAGCGCACTTTCTTTTAGTATCACTTTCAACTTCTTTAATGTTCTTTTCTTCCGTTTTACACTGTTACTGTTTTGTCTCGACAGCGTACATTGCCGCCGTGTATCACAGCATGAGGGAGGAGCTCAGGCGAAATGCTCCTGGAGCCACGCCCATAAAGAGGCGGGGCGGAAGCCAAGCGTCCCAACAGCCTGCCGGTGACGTCGGTGCACTTCCTGGTAAGAAGTTATTTCTTTCGAACCGCAGCGTCGTCGATTGCTCGATTCCGATTGGTCGAAAGGTGTGAATTCATTTTCCGTTTCTCTGTAACACTGACACTGTTTATGGGAAAATAATGACTGCGTGACTATATTTGCAGGCATGATCACGTTCTCTCAGGAGTACGTGTCGAGCGAGCTCACGCAGAACATCTTCACCATCACACAGAAGATCCAGAAAAAGGTGTGCGGGACCCGCAGCGTGGCTCAACCGTCTGAAATGTTCCCCGTGCTGCCAGGATCCCATCTGCCCCTCAACAACCCCGCTCTGGAGTTCATCAAATACGTCTGTCAGGTGAGGTCGCACACTCTCTCTCTCGCACACACTCACACACACACTCACGTGTTTCTGATTTCCACGTTAGTTCTGTCACAAGGATCTTCAAGGATCTGCCTTCCAGTGTCTTTATTACACTTTTATACCACAACGTGAATTCTTGTTTCTGATTGGTCAGAAGGTGTTTCTCGAACCGTCGTTAATTCAAATCACCGCTTTCTATTCTACGCTCTCATTCTACCGTGTTACCATCTCTATAGTAACAACATACACAGGATGGATTAAAAAAAAAAAACCACGTGTAAGTGTAGATATGCGAAGTTCTCCGTGAGGAGACGTTTATTTAGGATTTATGGAAGGAGTCTCCAGCGTCAGGTAAGTCTTCAGGGCGGAGGTTTCTTTGGAACGATTTCGCTTTGATTAACTTCAAGCCAGGCTTGTGAAGGAACAACTGTTTCTAGGTCGTTCCACGACGTTAAATGTAACTATAAACGGATAAAAATATCCGTATGTATTTTTTAAAGAATGAGATTTTGTTGTTTAATAAATAAAAATCGTTGGCATTGGCGCACTGCCGTGGTGTAAGAGAGAAGGTCGTTTTGTGGCGTGCTGTCGAAGGAAACCCAGCGTTGTTTATTTTCCTGAAACGGCATGCCACCGAGTGTTTCCTTCAACGCTTAAATGAAGTTCATTTTCCGAGAGCTTTAGCTTTAACTACCGTCTCTTTTATAAGTTGATTCGATATTCAAACCTTTTGTGAGTTTGTCCTTTTCCAATGAATATTCATGGGTTATTTTTTAGAATACCAATCTTTTTTGATCGCCTTAGCTGTGTTTTTTTTTTTTGTTGGTAAATAATAATAACCCTGGTACGTGTACAACATCCCTCACAAGGTTCTCTCGCTGGACGCTAACATCGTGCACCAGGTGAACAAGCTGAAGCGGGATCTCCTGCGCTTGGTGGACGTCGGGGAGTTCTCCGAGGAGGCTCAGTTCCGCGACCCCTGCAACTCCTACGTCCTGCCAGAGGTCATCTGCCACCAGTGCAACTTCTGCCGTGATCTCGACCTCTGCAAGGACCCTTCCGTAGCCCAGGTCAGTACTCAAACGAACCGACGGCGACCTTATATGTCAAACCGTTGGAGGAAGCGTTACCGATTTGGATATTTGTGGTCTGTAGGACGGTTCGGTCCTGCCGCAGTGGTTCTGCTCCAACTGCCAGGCGCAGTACGACACCGACTCCATCGAGATGGCTCTAGTGGAGGCTCTGAGGAAGAAGCTGATGAGTTACACTCTGCAGGACCTGGTGAGAGACAGCCATGTGTCTGAGACCGAGAGGGATCGTATTAGCAGAAACGTGATTAGACGGGCATCATTGTGCCGAGGCTATAGCTCAGCTTTCTTAGGTCTGAGACGCTTGATGCGTATTTCTTCTGTATCGAACCATCCAGAGAGACGGGAGTGTTTCCTTCCTGTGCATTAGGAGCATATGGAAAGTATTTTGTGTATGAGGTGTATTAGGGCAGGAACATTTTCTCAATACACTGTTCTACACGTAGTCTGCGCATTTTGAAAGGACTTTTAACGGTTCGCATCGTGGTGGTGAAGTGACGTGTTTGTAATCCGTGTACAGGAGTGTGTGAAATGCAGAGGAGTGAAGGAAGCCAACATGCCTCTGTACTGCAGCTGCGCAGGAGACTTCAGTCTCACCTTCAGCACAAAGGTTCACGCTTCAAATATTTACTATTTAATGCATTTGCATCTGTAATTACTGATTCACATCTGGGACATTAAAGATTGTTTGTTTGTTATTTTTTCGCCCCTAAAAGGAACCTAATTTTCTTTTATTTGTTATTCATTTATTATTTTCTTAAACCAGAAGCTGTTTTAAACACCTTGTTTGCATCTTTTTTTTTTTTTTTTTTTTAAATGTTTGAACGCAACGTACACACGTCCTTTCATTTCTACCGATTTCTTATTTAGATCATTATTTTTTTTTTTTTTAATTCTAGAGTGTGTAACTTCAACACATTTCACGATCTTTAACCAAAGAAACGTTAACACAAGGTTTCTCAAATCCACTGGACTGGCTGTGTCATTTTACTTTTAACGTGTGTTATTACTTTCAGGACGCTACTAAAGCGCTTTTTTATTCATTTTTTTTTCCCCATTGAAACGCTGACAGGAGTTTTATTTGTTTTGTTGCGTTGTGTTTTCAGAGCTTCACCGAGCAGGTCGACGTGTTCCGAAGCATCGCTGCTCATTACAACATGAACTTCCTGCTGGAGACCATCGACTGGATCCTGAGGATGAGCAGTTAGTGTGCGTGTGAAAAAGTGTATTTAGAGATTTTGTAGCACTTGAAAATGTGTGGGGTTTTTTTTTGTCTTGTGTTTTTTTTTTTTTTTTTTTTTTTTTTAAGATTTTTGTACAAATTTTGATCTAACATGACTTTTTTTTTTATTGTTTTTTTTTTAAACATGTTTTTTTTTTTTATTATTAAAAAAATGATGTATTTAGGTACAGTGTTGACCTAAACAATGATAACGTATATGGTGTGTTGTTGGGATGAGATATTTTTGTACTTGAATATAAAATAAAGTGTATTGCTGTATCGTTCATTTGCGTTCACTTGTACGAGTTACGGGAAAAGGGCTGAGAATGCGGCGTGAGTTTTGTTGTCTCTCGCTCTTCTCATACTAGTTCACTGCATTTATTCGAATCATTATAGTAATTATTAGATTATATTATTATATAGACAGGAAAATAAAATAGAGTACGGTACAATTAAATAAAGCAATCTGTAAATTAAGAGCAATTTCAAATGAAGGGAAATAAAATGCTACGTGAAATGACACATATTTGAAATAAAATCGCAATAAATAATAATAAAAGAAGTCAAATATACTGTAGAACCGATTTATAAACCCTTGCGCTTGCTCAAATGAGTTAGAAGCGACTTAAAATGACTCGGTTGTAAAGGGGAATTTTCTTGTTGGAGTTTTTATTAGTTCTGTACATCATTGCATCGTTATTTTTGCTTGAATAAACGTTACTGTATTACTTCGACATCCTGTAATGTCCAGACAAACGCCGATTGTTCTTCAGAGTAGTGCCACTCTGCCTTGATCACATTACAGCTTAATTCCTAAAGCATCTCACGAGGTCTAGTTTCAGACCCTGCTTAAATACGTCGAGCGGGAAGCTGCAGTAGATGGGAGATATCACGGGATATAAATAGCAACCTATCAAGCATAAGGTCTGCAGTGACCAATTTTCCAACAATACAGAGAGGGGTTTTTTTTTTTTTTTTCCTCCCAAAATCTGAAGACGTAAGAGCTCAGACGTTTGACGTTTTTGTTGCTTTCCAGTTGTAGCAGATGTTCAGTGTCCTGGGTCACCTGTTATATGGACAACTCAAGGTCATACAGTTGTTGTTGTTGTTGTTTTTTACTGTTGCTTGGTGCACTTGGGGGGGCGGGGGGTATAAATGTTGTTGTTTTGGGGGGGTATGTATTGTGGTACATCTCGAACGCTATTGGCGTTATTGGTTGGACAAATAAATCAACCTCCTCGAGACTTTCTATCTGACGTCTTTCTATCCTGGGGGACATTTTTCCCCTGGTGAGTTCAGTACATTTGCTGCCGTGTCAGAACTGTCTTCGAGCCCTGGAGCAGTCTAGAGGATCAATCCTGGTTTCTCTTGAAAGCCAGGTCCAAACCCTGGTGTGGTCTGCATCAAGCGTGGAAGCTATCTGCTCTCGGCGTTGCATGCCGAATAACGTGATCGGTTCAACCTGTCACGTTACTTCCTGTTTCAAGTTTCGTGACGACGGGTTGTTCTGGGCGGTGGAGGAAATGGAGCACCTTATTGATGTATAGATCATTCAAATGCAAAAGGACACAAAAACTCACCCATATGTGTTTCTTCTCCAACTGTCCACAAAGCTGGAAGCACTCAATTGTGTAGAATGTCTTTGTATGCTGTAGAATTACAATTTCCTTCACTGGAACTAAGAGGCCCAAAGCGGTTCCAGCATGACAATGCTCCTGTACACAAGCGAGCTCCATGAAGACATGGTTTGAAAAGGTTGGAGTGGTAGAACTCGGGCGTCCAGAAGAGAACCCTGACCTCAACAACACTGAATCCCCATCTTTGGGATGAACTGGAACACTGAACTCTTCAGTCAGCGTCAGTGTCTCTACCTCACTAATGCTCGTGTAGCTGAATGAACACGAATCCCCACAGCCACGCTCCAAAGTCTAGTGGAAAGCCTTCCCAGAAGAGTGGAGCTTATTATAACAGGAAAGAGGGAATAAATCTGGAATGGGAGTCGAGCAAATCTGGCTGTGTTCTCAGGATTGGAGGGATGGCGTTACTCTCTCTCTCTCTCTCTCTCTCTCTCTCTCTCTCTCTCTCTTTCGCGCCTGTCAATCACAGCGATGCTAGCCAATCGTGGATGTCCGTGAGCTCGTCTATGAAGAAGAGCGCTTTCCTCAGAGCGTTGCGCTGCCCTGTGATGCAGCAGTTTGAAAAGATGTGGCGGTTGACTTCACGTGTATCTCGTACGAAGTACATTTTAGCCGTTATCCTCCCTGGATGTGGGGGGGCAATGGAGAGAGCTGACTAGTGGGTGGGAATTGGCAAGTCCAAATTTGGGAGAATATTAATGGGGATCCAAAAATGTTTTTAAAAAATAAACGGATAAACATAATGCCTACCTATTTGGTGTACCAATGGTGTATGGCGTCAGACCTGAACGTTGAGGTCATTGGAGCTTACACAGAAGGAAACGGCCCCTTTTTGTAACGACCCGATCGTCGTCCTGTTCTGACCAGTGGACGGCGATGAGAGGAAGCGGCAGAAACCGAACCTCTTAAGCGCAAACCTGTAGAAAAGCTCTCTGTCTGGATGTGGGATCTGGTTTCCGTCTGCTGCCCTGGCTACAGAGGTGTGGTTTTAAGCCAGTCTCTTCGGAGGCCGATCCATAAACCTCAAAAGTGTGAGCCCGGGGAAAATCGATGAGCTGCTATTAATCACACTTTGGTACGGGTTGGGTGATGTAGCAGCGCTTTCTCTTCAATCTCATTATGAAAGCTCATCTCACAGGAAGAGCTGCCCGTTATCGGATTATGGCGAATAGAGTGGCTCTCCGACAAGAAGAATTTCATCCTCGTCCTTCCTTTCATGGCAGCACTTCTTGGAAAAAGAAGGATTATTGGTCGAGGTTGTCGCTGTCGACGTCTGTGGCTTTAAATCCGACAGGAGCATGTGTAAAGAAGAATAATGTACCCTTTGTTCTAAATATCACTTCGAGCTGTATAGGAGGTTTATATGATTTTATTCTTATTTGAAACTTTATTTATTCAATTATTTATTTATTTTCTCCCAACAACCTTAAATATGGGTTTTATTTACAGTATGTGCCTAATAGTCTGTCAGCTTATGTCCAGTACAGTATGTCAGATTAACATGACGACTGTTGAGTCATCCACAGAACAGCCATATTATTAGTCAGTATGTGAGTTTTTATTGTAGTTTTAGTTCAGATTAGCTCATATGTAGGTTTTCAATACTGTAGGTTGAAGCAGAAGCTTTCTTTGCGGTTCTCCAGACTGTCTCACATCACCTTTTGCTTTATTCCCTCTTCACAAGTCCTTTCCATTTAAAAAGTTCCTGTCCGCTCATCTCGTCGCACTCGGGATGTTTTTTTGCATTGCATCGGCGGTCCAGGATAAAAGGGGGCGGAGTCTCACAATGGCACCCCGTCTGAGAGGTCAGAGTGGGTGGAGCCGTAGCTGGTGAGAGTGAGCTCTGTGACGACTGGCGGGCGGGGGTTCTTAGTAACCTGAACAGCAAAGAGAGAGCGTTAGCTTAAAGAGTAACACAACATCCTAATAACTTCCTTTAGAGATGCTGAGCTATGTACGTAAGCACTCAGATCCTATCTGTGACGCTATCTGTATCTTAACCGTTTTTAATAAATAATAATAAACAATTGCATCATTTCCAGCTTTGTTACAATCCCACCATTAAACATTTGTAACTCTACGACTGTATAAATTCCAACCGATTAGCTATCAGGAGCATCGCTGCGGCGTTCCACAACTTTGATTTTGATCCTGTCAGGGTCTGAAGGTTCTACTTACGTCGTCAAACTTCTTTCCGCTGTAGACCTCGTTCTTATCGATAAACGTCAGCATGATCCAATCACAGATGATCGAGCACTAACGGAGAGAGGCGGGAAATGAAAGATCGGGGGTTCTCGCCACAAAAGCCTGCATATCAGTTCATAATACGTTTGTCCAAGACAAAGTCGATACTTACTATTCCCACTGAGGTCATGGCTGTGACCGCATTGATGATGGTTGGGATGAGGCTAAATTTTCCTGCCTGGAAAAAAAAAAAAAAAACGTTTTTTCAAACCTAACTAATAGAGACTAATGCAAAAAAAAAACAAAAACAGATGTAAGTAAATCTCTCCTACTGTAGCCTTATATGACTTTCCATTATCATAAAGCACTTAGGGGTGTGCTTTTATCGAAAAAATAATCAATGACGGGGTTGCGTGTTGTTGCCCGATGTGAAATGTGATTATTATTATCACCTCGAAGTCCTTCAGCAGCACATCTGTTAGTGTTCTTGTACCTCAGCAATTTGCCGACACTATTAAAGAATGACACGTTGTATGTTTTATCCCATTATAGTTACATTTACGATTGTGGACCGTCCCTGCCCGAAACTTCTCGGGTTCCTGTCATCACTTTCGCTATACATAGTGCTGACACTGGAGACTCCTTTCATGAATGTTAAATAAACCGAAAACGTCGCCATATCAACAATTACATGGCAATTTATGCGGCGCTCCCACACAAGTCTACGTGAATTTGTGTGCTGTTACTACGGAAACAATCAAGCGTTTAAACGACCACATTAATATTACCCTGTAATTTGGCTTGTAACTGGAACTACCGTCGGCGCTGCTGTTTAAGGAAATGGATCAATACCTTCTGACCAATCAGATTTGAGAATTTAGCAGCGCTGTGGTATAATAGTATAACTTTTGTTTATATGGCATATAATGCAGCTTTAAAAGGTTTAAAGGACAAAAAATATTCCAATAAATCATGAAAACAACCACCACCAACTCAAAGTATCTTAACTCAAGCTTTGCGTGTAATTTATGATTATAGAAATGACTAGTTCGCTCTCGATGTGTGTATTATGAATAAACATCGAACAAAGTGTTTTCAGTCATCCGATCTTACATGTCCGTGTACGATGACGTCCAAACGAATCCCAAACGCTTTTATAAGTGATCTGTACTCCACGCCGTCCTTGTGGTAGTACTTGGCAAACCTGAAGAAAAAGAAAAAAAAAGAAAAAAAAACTCAGAAATGTTCATAAGAATTCCTAAATAATGTTAAGGGACAAAATGTATCTCACTGAGCACGAATAGTGAAGTAGTAAGAGAATCAAATGGTTCATGAATTTTAAGAGACTAGCTGATTAGTCTCGGACCTGTAGTGGTAACCCGAGCTGGTCAGGGTTTTCCTGAGGTCCAACCTCCGAAACGAGTAAGTAGGTACGCATTCTGATGAATCGACGTCGAAGTTGCAGTTCCAGTTAATAAACGCTCCGATCACTCCGCCCTGAAGAAGAGGCAAACCGTTTTAGACGATACAGACGCGCTGAATTTCACAAAACGACTGATTGATTATGGCTGCTACAATGGCACGGGTAACAGGAACTAACTTGTGTAGCGGACGTTGTTTTACGATATTGAGTGGAATGTGGTATAAGAGGAATAAAACACTTCAGCGTGTGCTGTTATTGGAAACGAATCAACTTTGTAGGGATCATTTCAAGTCACGTAATACTAAACGGTCATTGGATTATTTTCCTTTAACAGCACACAACCCCCCCCCCCCCCCCCAAGTTAGTTTCTCGTATCGCTTACGTTACAGTAGCTATAAACAGTCGCTCCATGTAAAGTAAAGGCATTTATTTGGTTTGTTCAATTGTGCGCCGTCCAACTGAGTTCTTGTTGGTGCCTGAATTTATTTACAAAGCAAATGTGTTGTCTGTAGCTCTTTCCAGTCTTGTACAGTCAGGTCCATAAGTATTCGGACAGTGACACAATTTTCCTAATTTTGCCTCTGTACACCACCACAATGGATTTGAAATGAAGCAATCAAGGTATGATTGAAGTGACAACTTTCATCTTTAATTGAAGGGGTTTAACAATAATATTAAATAGTATTAACCGTTTAGGAACTACAGCCGTGGTCTTCCAGGCCTTTTGGTGTTGCTGAGCTCGCCAGTGCGTTCCTTTTTTGTAAATTTTTTTTTTTTAAAAGAATGTACCAAGTGCCCTGCGATGGATTGGCACCCTGTCCAGGGTGTACCCCGCCTCGTGCCTGATGCTCCCTGGGAGAGGCTCCAGGTTCCCCGTGACCCTGAAAAAAGGATAAGCGGTATAGAAGATGGACGGATGGATGGAAGAATGTACCAAATTGTTATTTCTCCGATGGGTCCGTTTTGTTTTTTCAGTGTAATGATGGCCTCCTTCACTTCGCATCGACACCTCATTGGACTGCATATTGAGAGTTCCCATGTAAAGTCAACACTTGGAATCAACTCCCGACCTCTTATCTCCTTAATCTGTCATGAAAGAACGAGGAAACAGGCCACACCCGGCCATGAAAATGCTTATTAATCAATTGTCCAATTACTTTTGAGCTTGTGAAAATGTAAAAAAAAAAAAAAAAAAAAAATTGAAAGCTGAAAGTCTACCTTTCAGATCCGTTGTGGAGGTGTACAGAGGCAAAACGTTGAAAATTGCGTCGCTGTCCAAATACTTATGGACCTGACTGTGGATGTTCAGATCATTTCTGACTCACAGTTTTGCAGAGTTCGCTGAACTTCTCTCGGGCCTGATCAGCGATGTAGCCGAGTCTGAACACAGGGCAGTACGGGTTGGTCTCGGGGTGGTAATGACACCGCATGAGCTTCTTCGGCTTCCTCGGTTTGATGTTCACCCTTAATTGATAAAGAGAAAGTTTCGGGGGTTTTTTTGCCCTTAAAAACTGTTTTAACGGAAGATGCTAGGACGGTATAGGACACACATACAGATACACACATACATACAGTATAAGGAAGGATGTTGAGTGCATTTACAATTCAGCAGTGGTTCTGGGGAATGCTTGGACCCCTCATCGCCCTTTAATAAGGAATCTACTCTACGTTAACCATATCACTTTTTGCTATTACTAAACTCAATTATGCATATATCTATATCAAAACGTTAGAAAAAAGTATGTTTTTCTGTGATGTAACAGTTTGAAAAGACGTGATTGGCTGCTATCACGTGTCCCGGACATGTCACATGTTAGCCTTCACTTTCGTCGGTTCTCCAAAATCGTATGCTATTGGAGAACTGGCCAAGACCAGATCAGGGAGGACTCACCTGAGCACTTTGAACTTTGGGAAATGGATGGCGTTCTTGATGAAGACTGTGAAGTTGACGGCTTCTTCCAGTGGTGGCTCTCTGTGGGTTAAAAAGGAAGCACAGACTTATTAAATTAGTTTTTTTTTTTTTTCAGGTGCTTGTTCCTAACAAATGGACGGTGGTATTTAAAACTGTAATTACATCTCTGCAGCAGCCTCCTCGATCGGGCACCAGGATTTGATCTCGCAGGTTTTAAAGGTGTAATTGTAGTAAGGTACACAGTGTCCTGTTCTCTGACCTGCGATGAAAGGAGATGGTTAATGCAACATTACACTTGAAGAAACATTGGTTCCTTGGAAGGTCTTTAGAGAGCTGAAGGTTCTTAGTTTCCGTGGATGACTAAGCATTATTTCCTGATGTTGAATCGATTACTACTGGCTTTACAGAGCCACGGTTCTCACACTGGGTTCCTGGTATCCTTCAGGGATCCGTCAAGCATAGAAAGGAAGTCCATGATGTTTTTATTTTGTCATGGTGGAAATCATAGTAAAATTATGATCAGAGGTATTCTATTGAATAAAATGGAATAAAACTATGACTCCAAGAAGTAGGCGACATATTGTATACAGTCGAATTAAACATCTGAGTAATATTTCTGAACGTAAATCAGTGCTAATGCAGATACAGGTCAAGAGCTTCAGTTAATGTTCACAGCAAACATCAGAATGAAGGAAAAAGTGTGATCTCTGTGTTGAACTGTGGCGTGGATGTTGGTACCAGAAGGGCTGGTTAGAGTATTTCAGAAACTGCTGGTCTCCTGGGATTTTCTTACTATAATTGGACAGATGAAGACTGGAAGAAGACCAGCTCGTAATCTTCAACTGTCCAGTTGGGGTGAGCCTGTTCCCGTGATAGCGTCAGATTCCTGTTCTTGGCTGACAGGAGTGGAACCCAATGTGATGATCTGTTATTGTAGTTCATCCACCTCACGGTTTGATGTTTTGTCCATGCTGAAATGCTTTTCTGCTCACCACAGTTGTAAAGAGTGATCATTCGGGTGACTGTATCCTTCCTGGCAGCTCGAACCAATCTGGCCATTTTCCTCATCTACAAGGCGTCTCCACCCACAGATCCGCCGCTCGCTCGATGGTACCAACAATCCTTGAGGTCATATTTTTCCCCATTCTGATCTTTCATGTCATCATTACCCAAAGCTATTGACCTGGTTGTGCATGATTTTATGCACTGTGCTTCTGCCACATGATTGGCTGATTGGATAACTCTCATGTTCTGAATGTGCAGGTGTACAGGTGTTCCTAATAAAGTGGACGGTGAGTGTGTATGGGAGATTTGATTTGATTTTTTTTGATTGCTAATTATTCAGTCCTCGTCTGGTCCTCAAATCCTCACCGTGGCTGTCGAAGTCCAGCTCGCCCGGGACGCAGTCAGCATCTGAGGTGCAGTTTGCATTTGGGATGCTGAAATGCTGAATCAACAAACACACACAAAGCAGCAAGTAGCGTCAGAACGCACGAGTTGTATGTGTCCAGGGATTAAAATCACACGAAGCAGTAGTGACATGTACATCATTATGTACAGGACAAGGTGTCGTCTGCAGAACATCTGATTTGCACCTTGTTGCAAAATAACAGTGACATAATGACAACATTAATGTACTGGCTTCATAGCTGCCCTGAAATTTACACAAGCTACAGGAACTTGAGAACTGAGTTGAAAATGTATTTCACGTGTGTGCGTGTGCGTGTGTTTACCTCGGCACACGTGCCCTGTCTTTGATTGTGTGTCACCTCCCTCCTCAGTATCGTACTAACGACATCACCACCCTGGGAAGTAAATACAGAGGCATCAGAAAGGACCCGTGTGTCCCATTTTGCTAGGTAAGTACCAAAGCATGGTGGTGGCAGTGTGATGGTGTGGGGATGCGTTGCTGCTTCAGGGCCTGGGCTACTTGCAATAACTGAGGGAAACATGAATTCTGCTCTCTACCAGAAAATCCTAAAGGAGAATGTCCGCTCTTCAGTCCGTAAGCTGAAACTCAAGTGCAACTGGATTATGCAGCAAGACAATGATCCAAAGCATAGAAATAAATCCTAGTCCTCGAAGTAAGTGAAAGACTGATCTCCAGTTATTGGAAGCATTGGGTTGCAGTTATTGCTGATAAAGCTGGCACAACTAGATTTTTTACGTTTAAGGGAGCAATTAGTTTTTCACATGGGTGATAGATGTTGGATATCTTTTTTTGTTTATTTTTGTTGCTTAAAAAAAAAAATTGCCTTGTGTGTTTACTCAGCTTGCCTTTGTTTCATGTTGTATTTCGTTTGACGATCTAAAACTATTTCGTACGAGATATACACAAAAACAGAAGCAAATCCTTTTTCATGGCACTGTATGTTTATTTCAGCATTATTTTTCATTGCATTAGCAACTTTGAGGAAAGTGTAAGCTCCGCCCACTTGACTTAACCATATGTCATACTGTATATCCCCAAAAAGCTTGTTTACTGTACAATTGAGCTAGCACATCAATGTAAGTCCATTCTCTTATGATGACATTATACAGTAGCACAGCGCGGTTGAATGCTCAAATCTGATTGGTCAGAAGGTGTGCATTATTTGCGTTTAACAGCACAGGTAGTTCCGGCTACAACGTGTTGTTATACGTTACTGTTTCGATAGTAACAGCTAATACACACTGACTTGTACATAATCTCAGACTAATAATAAACGGATTTAAAAAACCGGTTATTGCTTACCAAAGTAATATTTATGAAGGTTGATGTGGTGACATTTATTTAATATTTATGGAAGGAGTCTCATTTTTCTCACTAAAATGACAGGCTTTAATGTCAGAGAGAACTTCCACAACATTAACGCTAACCAGAAACTGTTTTTTTTAATGGTTTTTCATTCAAAAAATCTCTTTTCTCTATCTGTATGTAGAGCTTGGAGTGTCAGTTCCTAGACCTAGGCATTTGTGACATTTGTTCATTGTTCATTCATATTCGTATTCCTGTTTAGAACATTTCAGACTAGACATTATGCAGTTCTTCGGGTACATGTTAGATTTACGTTAGATAAATGTTAGATTTGAACATAACATAACGCATACAGTGCGTAATATTTTCTTGATATTTTCTTTCCAAAGACTAGATTTGTCTTTAAGTATCCAAATGTATGCATATTTAATTAGACAAAGGCTTAGATAAATAAATAAATGTTTTGGGGTTGTTGTTTTTTTTTGGATGAATGAATGTATTATTCTGGTTAACAAAATAGAAAACAAACACTTAGGAATATGAGTCATGAACTAGAAAAGATCCATTCTGATATCTCTTGTTTAATACTGTAAAGTAGATGTGTCATGTCACTTTATCAGAGAAATTGAGCCGAGCACATAAAGGGTCACGTTAAAGGTCACATCATTTGTGTTAATAAGCACTACAAGTGAAAGGTTTTGATGACACCTTTTGTTTCCTTTTGCACTTGGCAGTGTGTATTGTGTCGTGTCTTCTCTCTTCTCTCACCTCAGATGGCGAGGCGTACTCGGTCGTGTCCCGTACACTCTCTCCCAGTATGGCCACCCCTCTCATCTCAGTGTAGACGGAGCTCTCTGGACGGTCCTCTGTTTCCTGATATGCCTTCTGACTGATAAACACATACCTGCAGCGAAGCGTAGACAATACTGTAAGTAAGGAAGTGTTTTATTCCTTATATACCACAGCAAATTGCAACCGATTTGATTTTTTTTTTTTTTTTATTAATTATTGAATGACATGTCAGGGCTTTGATTCATTTATAGTTTCAGAAAATCCTAGAGACAAGTCATCACTAACAGTATCGCAGCTATAAACACACTTTTTTTGCTCTCTCTTTCTTGAAGTTAACAAGATACACCAGATAATGTAAACTCCTCGGTCCTGAAGACGTTCCTGTGGTGGAAAACTTACTGAATAAACACTGACACTGGAGACTCCTTCCTTAAATGTTTTAAATAAACATCTCATTATAGAAAGCTTCACCTTTAAACATCAACACGTTTTGTTTTGTTTTCTATTTTCATTAGCCTTCGATTATGTGGCTAGTCCGCCATACCCGTCCCGGTGTAAACTGTTACTATAGAAACCATAACACATTAGCCAGAGTGCATTAATATAAACCTGTGATTTGAATAACGGCTGTCCCAACAAAGAAAACATGTGCGCCTCACTCCAATAAACACCTCAGCATTAAACAAAAAAACAACTATATTTACACAGTCCTCAACTGTGTACATTTTGTAACTGTGAAGAGTATTGGTATATTGTGTTTAAAACAAAGTGAATTTTTCTATTATTTTGGTCAACGTTAAATATTTTAGATCTGGATGATAAAATGTTTTTTTTCTCTGCAAATGCGTCTGTATTATTTTAGAAAAAAAGTCTAAATTCAGATGAAATTTGCATAATGAAAATCAGTGGTCCAGAAAAAACATGTTGAAAACAAATAATATTTTTTTTAAAAACTTTATTTGTAAAATTACAATTAGAATTGTTTAGTTACTTTAAGTTCTTTCCTAAATGAATTCATGTAAATATGAACCCATATTTAACCCATATTTACAGTAAAAAGTGTTTATTTTACTTCCTTTAGATTTAGTATTATTTTGCAAGTGCTTACAAAGCTAGAATAAAAAGAAGTAACGTTTACTTTCTTTTAGTTTTGAGATTTTTGAGCTCCCTTGCATGAAATAAATTTGAGCTCTCTTGCCTGAAATAAATAAAGTCCAATTTTGCGTGTTTTATTTGTGCAATAGTTAACAATTCAACTCATGTTTAAGTAAAAACAACAACAACAACAACAACAAAAAAAAAACTGGCTAGTTAAATTTACTTCCATATGAGAATTGTACTTTACACTGACATATTTTACGGGAATAATCCATGGTGCTGTATAAACCTCACTTAAACTGCGCTGAGTTAAATTTACTAAGACTTTATGTGTGGAAATTGTTACCATGCTTTCTTGCATAAATCTCACTGCACATTTTTACGTGTAATAAAACAATAATAATAAAAAAAAACATATAAAGAATGCCAGAAAGAGTTAATATAAATGTAACAGTATATTGGTGTTAATTTGAACAGATCATCCAGTTTCCTTGGTTTGTTTTGTTTGAGCTTTTGTCTTGTCTTACTTCTGAGTTAAAGACACGAGCAAAGAGCAGCACTTACTGTTAGTCTAATGGCAGTCACAATTGAATTTTGTTCATTAAACTGCTCTCTCACTACGCTGTTATTTCATCTCTCAGAACAACGACTGGACTCTAGCTCAGGAATAAAGCTTGTGGTCTATACTATTATTTAAAGCATTGCCTGCCTTTTATATTTATTAGCACACATCTGTCTAGAGATGACTCAATCAATAAAGCTGTCCTTAGGTGGTTTAAAAGGCACTAATGCTACTATTTGTGTGGGGGGGAATAATGCTTTAATTATTCAAAGCAGGAAAACAAATAGAAATGTAAAAAAAAAAAAAAAACACAGTCTTTTAGACACACAAATAAAATATCAAGACCAAATATTAAACATGAAAGCAAGCATGTAAAAGGAATATTTTATTATTCAGATGTACTGTGAATTTATTAAGATGTATGATGATTAATGTTAAAGTAGAATTTGCTTTTTTGGGAGGTAGCATGAAGATATTCACGTTTTAAAGTGTATAAAAAAATGTTATTACAATTTTTGCATATTCACTGATGTGGTGGATTTTCTCCACTGGACAGAAGTATTCTCAGGTACATCTTAGCAAGCTACTTCATGGAAGACATGCGAATATTTACCAAATGAAGTATGTGATGACCAGAAGCTGTACAGATCTGTAAATGACGCCCAGACTCCTGTTCTTCACTACCATGATCTTCGGGGTCTCATAATCCCAGAACCCCAGGAAGAATTCTTTAAAGAACGCCAAAACTCCCATGTTGGGTAAATTGCTGTCCGTCGTGTCGACCAGAGAAACTATGACTCTGAATACTGTGGATAGAATGAGCCTCTTTCTGACTCTCTCTCTCTGTCTCTCTCTCTCTCTCTCTCTCTCTCTCTCTCTCTCGGTTCTCCCAGCAGTCCTTTATCTAATTATGGGGTTTTTCAGGATGTCAATGTTGGTTATTAAAGTGATACTCAGGAAATAATTGAGAGAAAATCAACATGGAAAAATAAAAGATCAATAAACAGTGCCATGAAAATAAAGCCACATATCTCTCTTTCCATCTCTGGATTTTCATTGATTTTTTAAAAATATCAGTGAAAGTGTCAGAAAGTGAAAGTGTCAGAATTGTATGTGTGTGTAATTATATATATATATATATATATATATATATATATATATATATATATATAGAGAGAGAGAGAGAGAGAGAGAGAGAGAGAGAGAGAGAGATTCTCTGTATAAAGGTGGAATATATTCACTTTATTAGTCTTTTTCACAGAGATTAATGGTATAAGAAAGAAGATAAGAAAGTCATGAAGAAAGAAAGAAAGAATGCTAATAAGGGTGCAAAAATAATTTACAGAAAGCCAAAGAATGCTAACAACAATGAAGAACACTGACAGAAAGAAAGAAAGAAACTGAGTGATATAAAGTGAAAGAAAGATGGAAAGCTAATAAGTGCAAAAAAAAAAAAAAAACGTTGAACGAAAGAAAGAATGCTAAGAAGAAAAAAGAAAGAATGAAAGGTGTGAGAAAATGCTAACAAGAATGAAAAAAGACTTAAAAAAAAGGAAGGAAGAAAAAAGAAAGACGGACTGATAGAAAGAGCGAGACAGAGTGCTAACAATAATGAAAAAATAATTGACGAAGAAAGAAAGAAAGTTAACAAGAATAAAAATAAATACCTGACAGAAATAAAGAGAAAGAAAGAAAGTTAACAAGAATAACAAAAACTACCTGACAGAAATAAAGAGAAAGAAAGAAAGTTAACAAGAATAAAATTAAATACCTGACAAAAAGAAATAAAGTTAACAAGAATAAAAAAAATACCTGACAGAAATAAAGAGAAAGAAAGTTAACAAGAATTTTAAAAAAAATACCTGACAGAAATAAAGAGAAAGAAAGTTAACAAGAATAAAAAAATACCTGACAAAAAGAAAGAATGTTAACAAGAATAAAAAAAAATACCTGACAGAAATAAAGAGAAAGAAAGAAAGTTAACAAGAATAAAAATAAAATACCTGACAAAAAGAAAGAAAGTAAAAGAATGAAAATAGCTGGGAATAAAGAAAGAAACAAAGACAGAAATAAAATAAATGAAATACAGGCAGAAGGGGGGGAAAGGCATTTTAATAAAACGTTAAGTTTGTTTTGTTTTTTATTCAGGCGGTCTCGCGGGCTCTCTGACACACACAGCGGTCCTTCTGTCGCGGGTTATTGACGTCACTCAGCGCACGTGTAGACGGAACTCTACACTGATGTTGGCTGCGGGCTTCAGTGTTTAGTTTTGTCGTAGTTTGTCGTGTTTATAAATATAGCAGTGAGTTCTCTGTGTGTAGTGTAGTGAGTGTGTGTAAAATTCTCCGCGATGGGGGGTTTACAGAAGAAGAAGGTGAGTACAGCGCGCGCTTTAATGCGAGATAAGAGTTGTCCGTGTCGCTTTGGGCCGATGTGAGCGTCACACTGTGGGACTGGAGCAGGATTTCTACACGTTGCTTTAATCATTGTCGAATACGTAATCTCTTTCCTGCATGCTGGATGTTAAGTTATGTTAAGTAATATAATATAATATAATATAATATAATATAATATAATATAATATAATGTTCGCAGTTGTATGAGTTTTTAGCGTATTAAGCTCTCCTGATCCGCACGTCACGAGCTCATTTACACTTGACTCCAGTGTCCATGAGGAGCTTCTCCTGTCCTGCATGTGGTGCAGAGTGTGGGATAAAGTTAGAGTTTATAAGATCACCTCTTCCATACCAGAGTTCAAACAATAAACCACGTTAGAGGGGAAATGTAGGCAGAAATCACTTTCAGAAGAAAAAAAAACAACAAATCATAGAAAAGCATCTTTTAGTTTGTGGGTTATTATGTGGAATATTATTATAGAAATGTGATTAAAACATTTTTCATGTTTATCTATTTACATTTTTTTTTACTACCTGTAATTATAATTCCCTTTTGTCAATTTATGCAACATAATGTCACAATACACGAGTCCTAGTAATAATAATAATAATAATCTTCTTCCTCTTATTATTATTATTATTATTATGCTACATACAACCACACTAATTATTATTATTATTATTATTATTATTATTATTATGCCACATACAACCACACATTATTATTATTATTATTATTATTACTACTACTACTACTACTATTATGCCACATACAACCACACTAATTATTATTATTATTATTATTATTACTACTACTACTACTATTATGCCACATACAACCACACTTAATATTATTATTATTATTATTATTATTATTATTATTATTATTATTATTTCTACTACTATGCCACATACACAAACACACATTTATTATTATTATTATTGTTATTATTATTATTATTGTTTGTGTGGTTGTATGTGACACCAGTAAAAGTAAATAAATGTCTGTGGTTGTACGTGGCATAATAATAATAGCTATTTACGTTGCACATTTGATTGAATAAAATAATGATACATGGAAAACATGAAGAATAATAATAATAAGAAGAAGAAGAATGAAAAACAAAGGGAAAAGATGAATAGAATAAAGAAGTAGTTGAATTCAAATCAAATGAAAGGGTGTTGTAATTGAATTATGACGACGCTTTTAAAAAATGTTTTTATGTGAATGTTCCACCAAATCCTTGAACACGTTTGCCTCGGCTCCAGGACAGCGTTCGGCAATTTGAACATGGAAGAACTTGTCCGCTATAACTCCGCATGAGACGGTATAACCGCCCTGGGCCCCATTTATCAAACTGGATATGAACGGATTTATGTGTAAATCGTTTGCACGAGTGTTTTTACGAGACCTGTTCTGGGATTCGGGAAAATCCTGTGAATTCGGAAAAGCGTCTGTATCCTCCTCGTGCTCCTGAGGGTGTGTAAATTTATGCATCAGAAGACCGAGAAACGTAAACCTCGACTCGATCGGCTTCAGATCGTATAATTTGCACGGATTACCGCACTTATATACAGAATATCCTGGTTTAATTGCTTATTTTTCTATTACCTCTACAGCGTTTAGCGTAAACCAAATATTGGCGAATGTTAGCGTGTACTTGTTAAGTGTTAAACCTAGCGTCGAGTAGGTTGTAGTTTGAATTCCAACGTGTTAACGTGTCCGTTCCATGAAAACCTGCCTTTGCCTCCGAGAGATGTCCCTCTTTCTCGAACGCTGCCTTCACTTTTCAGAAGTTTCTTTCTCAGGGTGTGATGTGTCATGACGTGTCTCGTTTCTCCTCAGTACGAGAGCGGCTCAGCCACCAACTACATCAGCAGGAACAAAGCGCGCAAGAAGCTGAGCCTGAGTCTGGCTGATTTCAGGTCAGTGCTGCACCAGACACGGAGAAGATCACATTCGTCTAAATAAGTGGTGGGGGAAAAAAACAATTACTCGACCTTTCGATAAGATTTTCTCTCCTGACTTGAAGCTTTTTACCTGAAGTGACTTATCCTGATGTGTTTCGGTATCTTGGTGTCTCGATATCGGAGTTGGGATGCGTGTGATTACTTTCTTAATGGAAAGCTGGGAAATATTTGCTCTTATAATGCCTGTTTAAGTTGAGATCAAATGCGTCGTGTAGTGAAGTTAGTGCTGTGTTGTTTATTCTGTGCTCATTGACATGATGATGATCTATCTGTGTAGACGATTGTGCATCTTGAAGGGAATTTACCCACATGAACCCAAACACAAGAAGAAGGTCAACAAGGGCTCCACGGCCCAGAGGACCTTCTACCTGCTCAAAGACATCCGCTTCCTCTTGCACGAGCCCATCGTCCGCAAGTTCAGAGAGTACAAGGTGAGCGAGACCGCTGCGACCCCGAGCCACTGTGGGTTAGGACACGAGAAGAAAGGATTTAAACATCTCAAGACGTGCTTTTATTGTTGTTGATTTCCCAAACACATCCAAATACAACCACTTACCAACGACTGCAGTTTTGTTCTGCGGTATAAGAGGAGTAAAACACTTTTAAGACGTGCTGTTATTAGAAAATAATCATCAGATAAACGTTTCTCATCGTGCTCCTCCTGAGAATGTAATTTCTCCCCCGTTCAGATATTCGTGCGTAAACTGCGGAAGGCGTACGGGAAGGCCGAGTGGGGCTCCGTCGAGAGGCTGAAAGACAACAAACCCGCCTACAAAGTGGACCACATCGTAAAGGAAAGGTGAGGCAGGACGCGGTACCGCTTCTCAACACCAGAGGGCGATATTTACACATCGGCACGCTCCCGTTCGTTTATTTTCGACACGATGCACAAATGACCGCCGTGATGATTCTGACAGGTATCCGACGTTCATCGACGCTCTGCGGGACGTAGACGACGCTCTGTCCATGTGTTTCCTCTTCTCTACGTTCGCTCGCACCGGGAAGTGCCACGTGCAGGTGATCCAGCTGTGCCGCAGACTCAGTGTGGAGTGGATGAACTACATCATCACTTCGCGCTCGCTCAAAAAGGTAGATGATCGCATTCGCTGCTAAGAGGAGGAGGAGGATGGAATTACCAATTACCGTTATATACATTATATCAGTTTATATTATGTTTACCCCGCCCCTGTACCTTTTACCCCGCCTCTGTACCTTTTACCCCGCCTCTGAACCCTTTACACCTATACCCTTCACCTTGACTATGTCCCTTTCATGCCGCCTCTCTTGCCTTTACGCTGCCGTACCCTTCCCACCGCCTCTGTTCTTTTCACGCCGCCTCAGTACCCTTTACGCTGCCTCTGTACCATTTATCCTTGTACCTTTTACCCTGCCTCTGTCTTCTTTGTGCCACCTCTTTACTCGTCATCCCTGTGCTCTTTGCACTGCCTCTGTACCCTTTACAGAGGAAGTGAACTTGTATTTTTGGGTAGACGCATTTCTCCAGAGCGACTTACATTACTTACTTAGCTTCCGATCAGTCGTCCAACCACCGAGCTACCAGTGCCCCAGCTCTACATATTAACATATGTTGCATATTGCCAGCTGATATTATGGCCTACTGTTAAAAACTGCTTCACTAATGTCCTTCCATTTTTATTTATTTTTTTGACAGGTGTTTCTATCCATCAAGGGCATCTATTACCAGGCAGAAGTTCTGGGACAGACCATCACCTGGCTTGTACCATATCAGTTTGCTCATGATGTAAGTACAGGGGAGACTTGTGGACTCCTGCTTTAACAAAGATCCTCTCATCACATGCTTTAAATGTGGCAACAGCTTATTTGTGTACGTTTGTTGTTCTGACTGTATACATCGTTCAGTGTATTGCCATTAAACTGCAGTTTATTATACTAGAACTTTAAACTGTAACTTATGCCTTGATCTATAACTCGCTTTATTTCGGTGTAAATTGCGGTAAGTGGTCAGCGTGTTTCTTGGTAAAACTTTAAACTCGCGCCAGCGCAAAGTACACAGCGCGTCTTTATCAGACGTCGACACGACGTCCATCTGTCCTCTCTCCCAGCCTGGAAATCAAATGCATTTTTAATCGCTGGTTTAAACTCGGCTGAGTCAACATGAGCCCGAGGCTGAGAGCGAGAGACCAGAGGTGACGGGAGGGTAAAACCGAGAGGGAGCGGAGAGACTCGTGCTCTCTGGAGGGCGCGTGATGGAAATCTGGCCAGTTATAAACCAACTACAGTTAAGCAAACAGTGACGTCCATGTTTTTAGGGTAGGTAGAAGAGATTACTGCCATTAAAGCTGTAAATGCCTGTGGATCTCCTCCTCACACTCTGTCGCTTCAGGTGGAGGAGTTTATTGCTGTCGGATTGTTGTGAAGCTGCTTCTGAATCTCAAACATGAGCTACATTATGAATAACTCTGTTCGTATAGTTTGTGCCGGGACTGTCTGTTTTCTGTAGTTAATCTGTGTTCATATTTGTTGAGGCACAGGGATCAAATAACAGTATAACTAATTTTCATCACACTGATCAAATATAAATTTGATCTCTTTTTTTTAAATGTATAATATGTTGGATAAATACTTTGTTTTTAACCGTGTCTGGTTAACCGGCTTCATTGAGGTAAGTTGGCCACACCTTGTTTACCGTGACTGACATGCATAGTCCACGCCTCCTTTACTTGGACTGGTGTGTGTGGACGCCACACCTCTTTTACTGGGATTGCTGACAGGCCACACCTCCTTTACTTGGACTGATGTGTGTGGACGCCACATCTCTTTTACTGGGTTTGCTGATAGGCCACACCTCTTTTACTAGGACTGATGTGTGTGGAGGCCACGCCTCTTTTACTGGGACTACTGACAGGCCACGACCTCCTTTACTAGGGTTGACCAGCACTGAGGCCACGCCTCCTTTCATTCGGACTGACCTGTGCATAGGACTCTTGGGGTTGACTTTCACAGAGGCCACGCCCCCTTTCTCTGGGACTTACCTGTTCATAGGCCATGCCTTCTTTACAGGGCCTAATGTGCACAGAGGCTACGCTTCCTCTACTAGGCCATGCCTTGCTGCAGTCTAACCCAACGCACACTGTTTTGAATCAGTGCATCCATGTTGTGGATATGTGTAATTGAATGTGTGTGTGTGTGTGTGTGTTCACGTTTAGCATCCTACAGATGTGGATTACAGAGTCATGTCCACTTTCACAGAGTTCTACACCACACTGCTTGGCTTCGTCAACTTCCGCCTCTACCAAACCCTCAACCTCGTTTACCCACCTAAGGTAACACACACATGCGCACGCACGCACGCACGTACATGCAGACAGTATACACTTGTGGAGACACACACTTCTTACAGTTGTACAAAATAATCTCGTGCATTGCTCTATAGTTATTCAGATGAGTGACAAATGAAAGGAAACACTCTTCCAGAACGGTGTACCGAATGACAGTTAAGCCGTTGACATGGCGCCATTGTACCTGTGTGACGTCCAGCAAGACAATGGTACAAGTCTGAATGCTTGACTCTCACAGTGAGCGGGTTTGGTGTCTCTCTCCCGCCGTGGGGGGTGTTTATTTATTCCACCGCCCTGGTTTGACTCCCAACTGCATTGCAGTTCAATCAGAAGTTCTTCATGACTCCTTAATCACCTTTATCTTGCGCTGAAACGTGTCAACCTAGATGGGTGTGGTCTCTTCCAGAATGACTCCGCCCACATCCACAGGACCCGAGGGCTCACCGAATGGCTTGCTGAGGATGAAAATGATTTAAATCATATGCTCTGACCTTCACACTCGCCAGATCTCAGCATAATTGAACATTTTATAGGAGATTTACAACCGATGTGTTCGATAGCGCTCTCCAACACCATCAGAACACCAACGGAGAGAAAAAATATGTGCCGAGGATTAAATTGTTCAGTTCTTGTGGCCCGACACCTTAATAAGACGCTTTATGTTGGGTTTTCTTTTCATTTGTCACTCGTCTCTACGTATTAGAGACTTGTATAACTGATGTCATTATATAAGGGGGCAGTATGAAGTACTTGTCCTTAAAAAAAAAACAAAAAAAAAAACACCGCCATCTTCAATATAAGTGTCATGACAAGACGTTTCATGTGTATAAGAACTCGGACGGTGCGATGAGGTTCTAAACAAAGATTGTGGTTAATCTTTAAAAGTTAAAAATGCCTTTAATTCTATTGCATCTTTAAAATGGGATGGGGGGGGCATTTACTTTTGAATAGTACATTCTGTGTGTCTGCATCTCTAATGTATTATTTCCCCCTCTGTTTTAGCTTGATGGAAAAGGAGAGGCGGAGCTCAAACCTGAATTTGAGGAGGACTACGCCATGGATTCGGAGAGCTACCTGGAGGTTTTGAAATCTTCTTGTTTATCATGATGATCTCCACCTCTCATTCCATCCTCCTCAACCTGATTTAACTAAAACCCACGTGTGTGTGTGTGTGTGTGTCCGGTGCAGAAACTGTCAGCGCTGAGCGCCAGTCTGGCTCGTGTCGTCTCCACGGTTGAAGAAGAGGAAGCGGAGATGGACCATTTCCCCGCCGAAGGGGTGAGAGAGACGAGTCCTCTCCAGTTAAAGCTGGGTCTGTTCAGGGTTGTGCGAATGTGACCGTGGTAGGGATTTGCGTTTAAAGCTGCTGGCCTCGACGGAGCAATTACAGATTTCGCACCTTTACCTGCAGGTGTTGCACCGGGGAGCCGGTCACTCTGGTTGCACAGCTCTGTTATTAACAAACCCGTTTAAAGTGTGTGAGAAAGCAGCTCTGAGAACATTCATAGCCTTAACATCGAGGCGTTTTAAACAATATAGTCCGCGAAGGTTTTAAATATACGTTTCTAATTTCATGACTGAAAGCTGCCTCTGAAATCAACATTTTTGTACCAGTTGCTTAACGTTATAAACACCAATACTGTCGGATTTCTAGAAAATAGATCCGATATAGATATAGTCTTGTGTTTCCACCGAACATGACCCGCCCCCAGGGGTGTGTCTTGCGCAGCAACGACCGCGAACATGCTTTGTTGTCAGAAATGTGGCTAAGTGAAGTTCACTAGTCTGTGCTTTTCGGCGTCCTCAGGAGGACATGGAGAAGATGGAGGTGAGGGAAAAGGCGCAGCATGAAGAGGACAAGCACAAGAAGCTCTTCGAGGGCCTCAAGTTCTTCCTGAACAGAGAAGTGCCGAGAGAATCTCTGGCTTTCGTGCTAAGGTGATCGGGAATACTGGATTTAACATGAATGTGTAGATATTTCGAACAGTAGTGGTAAATATTACTACTAGGGAGGGAAGGAGGGAGGGGAAAGATGGCTTTAATGCAAATTCATGCAAGTATGTAAATTTCATGCAAGTATGTAAATTTCTCACTCTCTCATTTCCTCTCTATCTCTCGGTCTGGGTCTATAGGTGTTTCGGTGCACAGGTCTCCTGGGACAAATCTCTGTGTATCGGCAGCACGTATGACATCACCGACGAGACAATCACGCACCATGTGGTGGACAGACCCAGCCTGGACAAACAGCACATCAACAGGTCAGATACACACCGAGCTGCGCGTAGGTCGGCGACGCAGCACGAACCGCTCAGGCGTCAGTTTGCATACGTTCACATACATCGCCATTTATGTATTCGCCACCGAGCTACCACTGCTCCTCGTGAAAGTGACATTTCACGCAAATGTAGGTCCCCCGAACATACGCCCCGCCCCCTTTTCCGGCTCTTACTGTAGTCCCTCAGCTGTCCTCGGTGTGAAAAGATGGCTCTCAGAATCATATAGTCGCTGTTGGTAAGGGGAGAATGCAGAAGACGCTAGAAAAGTAAAGAATGTGTAGGACCTGGAGGATTTTTCTGAAGAACAGTGGGCAGTTTAACTCCTCAGGACAAACGAGGGACTCGTGAAGAACTCTCACAGAACGTAAACACAGTCGTGGATCATCCAGGTAACGACACACGGGGTTAAGAATCGAGCGTGTGGAAACTTTTGCACTGGTTCATTTGTGTAAATTCAGTTAGTCTTGTGTGCTACATGTAAACATCGGTCATGTGGAATAGTTTATTCAGAGCAGGACTAAATAAACAACACGACGTCATTTTAATGAGCCCTCTTATTTTCCAATTATTAACATTTCTGCAAGGCGTAAGTAAACTTGTGTAGTGTGTGTGTTCGATGCATAAATATCGAAGAGAATCTTGCGTCTTATCCTCCCGTATACGAGCTCTCATTAAAAATGTATTGAGTCGTGAGGAAGAAAGATGGAGCTCAGAAGGAAGTAGCAGAGATCGGTATTGCCTTTGGCGAGTGTACATGGCTAGTACAGTTAGCTTGCTTTGCTAATCTTTAGGTTGCGTGTAAATCAACGTTAGATGGATTGTAAACAAGCCGTGTGGATAAATCCTGTATTTAGCTGTAGGCTGTACGTTTTGGCGAGCAGCACTGAACCGCGACTTCTGCTACTGAACAGTTCGGTTTATTTAGGACAGAAGACGGACAGATCCTTCCGTGTGAATCGCCAAACGGACATGCCGAACAAACTGCACCTCGAGCACCGAGTACGAGCTCGATTCTTATCTCAAAAGTGCAGCATTTCATCCACGTTTCCTTTCCAGTGTGTGCGGTTTGAAGATGGGTGCTGACCCACAATGCAGTTCTTTCAGCCTCGGCTGTTTTACTCGCCCTTCAATGGCCCTCTTTAATCCACTTCCTGTGTGTGTGTGTGTGTGTGTCTGGTTGTGTACGAGAGAAGCAGTCTTGTGAGTCTCGAGCTTTGGGCTGACGATCTATTTTTGAATTCCTTTCACATGATCTGCCAGATGGTTATGGTACATATATGACCTTCCTACGCTTATTCATGATTTTGCACAATACACACACACACACACACTCGCATACAGAACGTTCTGTACAATCTCTTTGTTACAGTGGCTCTTCCTGTTCAGTATAAGTTTAGGCTGTATGTAATTTTGTATGTATATACTGTATGTGCATAAAGTCCGATCTAAAAGTCTGAGTTTACTATCAAGTCTGAGTTTATTAGCTGTTTGAGAAATTTCAATTGAAATGTATCCGAATATCCAAATAGCCAAATTTTGCCTGTATGTGTCATACGACGAATCCGATACGTTAAACACGACAACCCGACTTTAAGAATAAAAGAAGTCTTGACAACACGGTGACAGGCTGGAGCCAGCAGCCAATCAGGAGGGAGAGAGAGAGAGTGTAAACAAAGCAAGCAGAAGTCTGAGCGTCTGAGATTTATACTGTAACGAGAGGTTTTCTTGTTAAAACCCGGAAGACATTTATTTGTTCTCTACTCATCATGATGGCGTGATTCTGCAGGTACTACATTCAGCCTCAGTGGGTGTACGACTGCGTGAACGCTAAGATGCTCCTTCCGGTGGAGGACTACTTCCTGGGCGTCACACTCCCTCCCCACCTGTCACCCTTCGTGGAGGAGAAGGACGGCGACTACGTTCCTCCAGAGAGGCAGAAACTCCTTTCTCTCCAGAGAGGAGAGAAACCTGGTGAGCACCCGCGTGAATATTTGTGGATTTGTCTGTGCGAGCGTTGTTTGTTTGTTTGTTTGTTTGTTCTCGGATTCTCTGACCGACCGGCGTCTTGTTGTCTCCAGTCGCAGAGCAGGATGAGGAGGAAGAGGAGGAGGAAGAAGAGGAGGACGAAGAGGAAGATGATGAGGAGGAGGAGGAGGAGGAGGAGGAAGAGGAGGCTAAACTGAAAGATATGGAACAGAAGAGAACACAGGGGAAGGTAAGAGCGAGACGTCGACTCGATGATGTTATTACGTCATAAAATAGACGCACCAATCGTATTCTTGTGTTGAAATAGAGGGCAAACATGCACAAACATGAAGGACAAGGTGCTGGTGAAAAATTTGCCCCGTTAGTGAGCAGATATTTGTACATTTCTGGGGGAAAAAATATTTCATTGCCAGTATTCCCCTGTTGCACTGTTTGTAATATTGGCGCAGAAAGGTGACGTGTGTAAGCAGTCTAATAGACTAGTTATGAGTGAGGATTATCCAGCTAATAAAGCTTTGCCTCAGCCTTTATCCACCTGCACTAGTCTCCGTCAGTGTTTACAGGTAAATAAAAACTATAAACGGAGGCATAATCCTGGGAGTTATCTCGAGTACCAACGTTCTCTGGTTTTATCAGTTTGTAGTTTGATCCGCGGGGCAGGTGCAGATTATTATAATTATTAAGGAGTCAGAGTAATAAAAATACTTGCAAACTAGCATCACGTATTTTACAGCGGCAGGCGGTTTGAGATGCGTGATAAAATGACAGATGATACTGATAAAAAATTACGAAACGAATAACCTACTCGGTGTTAATCGATCGGAGATGTCACGGAGGATGTAATACGTGAGCGGAGTTTTTTTTTTTGAACCGGCCGTTGTAAGCTCCGTACCGAGCCTGACTGAGGAGCGTCACTCGAGCCACGGCTGTACGCCCGAAGGTGAAGACACGAGGCAGATTTGCAGCTTGCTGCTGTTTGTCCTGTTCTTAATCCTGCTCTCAGGGTGACTCCGGAGACGTTAATCCATCACAGGTGGCCGGTTCGTGCATCCACAGCTCAGTGAATGTGCAAATGATCTGTATACATATTAAACCTCTGAGGTTAACCATTAGCCCTTTTGCTGAGTGTTGGTGTAAAAGTGAGTTCATTAGCTCACGGTCCAGGTGAACGAGCATGGCTGATTCATGGCAGGAGCTTCATTATACAGCAAGGAAGAACTTAAACGCTAAAATGCTTTAAAAAAAAAAAAGAAGAAAAGTTTTATTTGCATGAGTCTCCGTTGTAACGCGTACTATTAAAGTCGAGCAGTACTAATTTCTGTTGAAAGGATGTTCCGTAGCTACGAGTATAACGTGAGGCCTAGGATGAGCACGGGACAGTCTTTACGATTGCAGCAGCAGTTCTCGTGCACAAATGTGTACAGTATCCAGGTGAGATTATCCACTGAAGCAAGATTAAGATTAATGGTGTCCACGTGGGACCGTCCACAGCTGCAGAAAGTGCAGAAGCTCCAAGTTTATCAGGTCGTGTCCTGTTGTAATGGTCTTTCTTTGTTCAGACCGAAATTCTGAAATGATCCAACCGGGATAGATGAGCACTTCACAGTGTGAAAACCTTGTTGTTTCTTCATTTCGCAAATCCATAATCGTTCTGCGTGTTGGAATCGGAGGGTTGTGTGATTTTTTATTTTTTTTATATTTGCACAGCGTGAAGAACGAGGAAACTGGCAGACGTGTTGGGCGTGGTGTCTGATTGCGCCTATTTGTTTCGCAGGCCTTATCGGTGAAGGTGACCCCTGGAAAGGCGACAACAGACAACAGGCAGCGATTGGAGGAGGAAGAGAAGGCTGAGGAGAAGAGGCTCGCCATCATGATGATGAAGAAGAAGGACAAGTATCTCTACGATAAGATCATGTTCGGGAAGAAGAGGAAGGTCCGAGAGGTAAGACGTTACTCCGCGTTTACGTCCGCCGTAGTGAATTCGGCTCAAGAGACCAACTCTGAGCTCGAGGTGGCGCTAATCATTACACAGTCTATCTATTTGTAAACCGTTCGACGCTTTGAAGTTAACGGTCGGAGAATTCAAGCATGTGAAATATTAAGTGGTCTGCTCTTAACTCATGATTGAGGTTCCATGGTGCACCGCTATTCATTAACCTTGATTCTCCCTCTCCTTCAGGCTAACAAAATGGCAGCCAAGAGAAAAGCGTTCGAGGAGTCCAGCAAATCGGACAGAAAGAAGAAGGCGAAGAAACAGTAGAGGAGAAACGCGAATGGACGTTATTTTTATTATTAAAAATAATTCTATCCGTTTATCGGAAACCGTGTCATGGCCTGTTGTATGCAAAAAAAAAAAAAAACCCGAAACAACCCAAATAACAACAGAATGTCTTTTCAATGTTATTTAGGCTTCATGATGACGTTGTATTAAATCAATCCATTTTATTCATGTATTTTAAATGCTTCAACTCATCGTCCCATTGTATTAAAATAATCCACTTTAGTCCGCAGTGTAAAAACACGTGCTTTTTTTTTTATTTTCATCAAAATGCAATGAACTATTTTTTATGTTCAATACCATAATATCTCAGATAGACAGATCTCTGAATTTTAGATATTCTCGTGAGAGGTTCATATCACCGAATTTGATTTAAAAAAAAAAAAAAAAAACCCCACCAAATCAGATCCAATAGCAAGCCAGTATTGGTTTAATTCTCAGTTCTGAAATTGAGAATAATTAAAGGGCTATCGTCATTAGATGTGACGTCTGGTAGGCCTCGAAGGTCAGTGCTTAGAGGGCGATCTGAAAAGCACTCGCCCTGTCGTCTGATGATCAGGGGGTTCAAATCCGATGATAAGTCCATCCGGCTAGCAAAACCGCCCATGCTTTCTGAGAAGGAGCGCTTGCGTACCGTCTCTCTAAAATCGATCGATCGTGGGCGTCTGTGCACTCGGATGCCGGTAGATTGTGCGTTCGTCCGAGTGTCTCACTCGGCCTTGTGATCGAGCTGTAGCAGCAGTTCGAGAAGATGTGGTTGGCTGGCTTGACATTTCCCAGTTGTTGGCTTCTTATAGGTGGGAACTGGTGACCAAGTTGGGGAGAAAAATTTGAGGGGAAAAAAAAAATGAATCAGTGCTTGGCCCCCTTGTTTACGACCTCACTGCAAAAGCATTCATTGTCATGGTTTCCATGACGACACAGCCTGGCCACATTATTTCCCCTCCAATATTCTTGGTTCAGATCCTGCAGACGAGAACATGCTTCGTTGAGAGGCAGGTTTTCGACTCGTTAAGTTTCGCTCTTCATTAGCATTAGGCACAAAGATACTTTGGTCATTCTGCCTCGGTTTCAAGTTTGTAATAAACTCCCCATTGCCTCATTAGTCATGGATCCAGAGTCCAAATGAGCCGGTTTCATTAAATTATTAATCTGTAAAGCTGCCCAGTGTCTATTTCAGGCCTTAATAAATAAGGAGATTCATTATTGGTTGCCAGTTTATCAGGTTCACCTGCCATATAGCTGCACTTTAAAGGTATACAGTTACTCTCTCTCTGCTGCTCCAAATCCTTTAACCCCCCCGTACCCGGTGTATCGATGGAGAAGGACCACCACGGGAACAGCTTAGTATACATTGCCAAGTTCCCAAAGCTCGCACTGTTCAGTATCTTATAGATGGCTATAATGAGGTTAAAAAATCTTAGTCCGAGCTGTGTGAGTGGTAGCGTTCGTATCGCGTCCGTAGTGGGCTGTTATAACGTCATTGTTCCCTTCTCGGCCCACGGTATTAAAGTCATGTCTTTCCTAATGTATAGTATCATTCTATCTCTTTTTGCCTGTCTCTCTTGAAATACAGATGTATGCCCCTTCTGCATTCCAGAAGCTCGCTCGCTCTTGCCCTGCCTGGCACTGTGAACTTTGTGTGTGTGTGTAGGGGGTTGCTCCAACAATGAGCTTAGTGTTTCAGTCCACCAAATGGACATAGTGCTCAGCATAACCTCTGCATATCTCCGTGTTATAGAGAGAGAGAATCTGTTATAACCGGAAATGGGGGGAAAACACCGAAGTAATTCCTCAACAGGAATCATTTTGCTTGTATTTTTGTATCAGAGAGGTAACTAGTGAGAATGACAAAGCTGCCGTTTGACCTTTAGAATAACAATAGAGCACGATACAGATCTTAGTACTGTACCAAAAAAGGAGAAAATGCCAGCCTTCTAACATTTCTGCAGGACATTGGTCAGAAACGGGTCAGTGGGACTCCTACACTGACAAACAGATGTTCTTCTGTCATGTCGACTATAGCTGACTTCAACAAGTTGCTTTGGTATGACCTTCTGTTTTCAAAACTTCTCAAAAAGCTACAGTGTAAGATGAGTATGAGGCGTTTTGCCTGCATAGAGTTTGTTTTGTTTTTTTTTTATATAAAAAAAGCAAATCTCCCAAGGAGATAATTCACATCTGGTGTGCCTCAAGGGTCAGTGCTTGGCCCCCTACCCATTGCGCACCAGTCATCCAATCTCACGTATCCTTTAAACGCTTAAAGAATATGCTGATACTCAGCTCTCCCTGTCTTTCTCAACTGAGGACATCTTGGTCAGATTTAGGATCACCTCTAAGTTAACCTTTCAAAGACTGCTTCTCATTGTGGCCTGTCCCTCAAAGCAACCTCATCAAGCTTGAATTATCAGTGCTGCTACCATCAAGATCATGTAGAAACCGTGAACTGAGAAGGATATTAATTCCTATAGGTTGCCACATCAGGTGATGACCGGTGTCCCTAACAGACCTGTGCTTCTCCATCCTGTTTTATCTCAGTGCACCACCATGTAGGAAGCAGTTGTCCAGTCTCATAGCATTCCCTTGTCCATTCTTCAGGGTTACCTTTGCTCCGAAAGACCTTCGCGCGTGAGCATGCTTGTTAAATTTCCTTATAGACACCTCAGCCTGGAAGAAGGAAAGACTTCTAGAGGTATGTGGACACCTGACCATCACATCACATACATGCTCCTTCCACAATCCGTTGGACGCACACAATTGTACAGAATGCCTTTTATATGCTGGAGATTTACAATTTCCGTTCACTGGAACGAAGAGGCCCAAACCTGTTCCAGCATGACGGTGCTCCTGTACGCAAAGTGAGCCCCATGAAGTTTCGACTGGAAGATTGTGAGTGTCCTGCACAGAGCCCTGACCTCAACCCCACCGAACACCTCTGGGATCAACTGGAACGCCGACTGCACCCCAGACCTCCTCACCTGACCTCAGTACCTGATCTCTCTAACGCTCTTGTTTCTGACTATGCAAAAACAGATTTTCTAAAAGCGGTGTAACGTGCGGCCGTGGCTCAGGTGGTAGAGCGCGTTGTCCACTAATCGTAGTGTTGGCGGTTCGATTCCCGGCCCATGTGACTCTACATACCGAAGTGTCCTTGTTGAAGACGCTGAACCCCAAATTGCTCCCGATGACAAGTTAGCGCCTTGCATGGCAGCTCTGCTACCGTGAGTGTGTGTGAATGGGTGAATGAGAACCAGTGTAAAGTTCAGACCATTTACCAATAGTCGATGTGCGAGGAGGTATTTTTTGGAAGGAGTCTCCAGTGTCGGTGCTTTGTAACAGTCAGACATAAATCTGTAACTTTAAGTTCACCACAGGAAAGACTTCACGATGGGGTGTCTTACTGTAACATGAATAGCTGTACTGTTGTTTTAATCTTTGTCAAGAGGTAAGAAGAAAATAAATAACAGGTTGGTGAGGAAACAACTTTATATCAGGAACCGATATGGCTGATGTTCCATAACATCATAAACGCAAGCATAAATTGCTAAGTAGAACGTAACCTTTTTACAATCCTCTGGACCTTTTGTCTTACTAGAGAAATGATCAATGATGTGGCATGACACCATCCTGTCCTTGATTATGTCTCCTCAAGTGTTCCCTTCCTTACTTAAGAAAAACCTCAAGACATTAGTGTTAAAAGCACCATTTTCCCATGAGCGTGTATCTTGATCTGTCTTTATATCCCGCTTTGGATCATCTCATCCAGTGTGACCACCATTTACCACAAACCCATTTTCTTGCAGTTACTCATGTTACCTTATTATTGTATCCTGAATATATCATTTGTAGCTCCTTATGCTTCCTACAATTGTAATGCACTTGTTTGTGGTCGGGAGTGTGTGTTCTGCTTGTGGCTTGTAAGTTGCTTCATATTTAAAAAGAAAAAAAAAAAAAAGAGAAGAGTTTTTCAAATGTAATGCAATTGGTACAATGAACGGCTTTGTTCGTGGTTGCGCTTAGGCTTTCTGTAAATCTCAGTGGATTCAAGGTGGCTTACAAGCCTATCTATCAGTTTTCAGCGCAGACTTGGACTCCATGCTCTGCTCTCAATGGTGCTCTGTGTGTTTACCGAATAGACACCAGGCCCTCCTCCCTCTTTTCTTTTCTTCCCTTCACGCTCTCGCTCTCGCTCTTGTTGTCTGTCTCACTTGCTCTTGTGCTCTGTTTGCCTTTTTACCACACCCCCCACCTTTACACACACACACACACACACACAGTGACAAGAGCAGTTCCCAGCGGTGCAGCAGATCTGACGCTACAGGGAATAGTTGAGGGTTTTTTTTGTTTTTTTTTTGGAGTTCACAGGCACTGGAGGTGAAACTGGAAGAGAGCGGGACAGACAGATTGTTTGAGAGTGATAGACAGAGTGAGAGTGAGGAGGTGTGGTTTAAGAACACGTCAGGTGCTGTGAGAGACAGGTTTGAGAGTGAAAGGATCCCACACAACAGGAAAGCAGAGAGCATGAGCGCTCGGTGTTAGGAGGTTGAAAGCGACGCCAGTTAAGGGGCAGGACAGGAGGGTTGGAGGGAGATGTGGACCTACTCCCATGCTCGTGCTCCCGTCCTCGTGTTTCCGCCTGTCCGGCTGGGATGAGCAGATCCACTCTCTGAGGTACGTCCACCAGGTGCACACTTCTCTCCAGCATGAATGCATTCCGATTGTTGACACGTTTGTTTGTTTTTTTTTTTCTTTTCTTCAAATCACGTTTCGATGACATCTGTTGGCTATTGTTGAAGGTATGAGTCAGACGTTCAAGATGGTTTAGATGAACTCTTACTTGATTCTAGATTGACATGGATGAATGAAAACCCGACAAAAATAATTGGAAGTATGTTTCGCTTCCTTGAACTGATTACAATGCACGTGATCGTGAGGAAACGTTATCCTATACTCATTTCTTATATATTTATTTATTCACTGTCCCAATCCTTCTTTCCCAATGTTGTGCTGTGCTCATGGAGACATGATTTCATTCTTTTGCTTAAATCGCCACTGACGATACAAAAAAAATAAATCACAAATTCTACAGAGTGGGTGAGGTTTTGAAGTGGCCAAACCTCTTGCATGTTCATGTCTCTTGTTCCAGAAGAATGGTTTCCTCTGGCTTGCTTTGCATGAAAATTTGCCTGGAGAGAGAACACTGTCAGTTTCAAATGAGCGGTAGTGGAGGAAGGAAAATGGATCACGTCATTGCTGTACTCAGTCACGTTATGCAAACCCCCCAAAACTGCCATGTCTAGACTTAAATGAATTAGCCTTACAGTTACACAGAATTAGTTTCACTGTAGAATTACTGAATAACATGCTTAATAAACAGGTGAAGGAAGGTAAGGGAGTATTTGTGGAGTAATAAAACACATCAGGAGGAAACATCGACTCCCAAAATAAATTTAGATGAAAGTAGTCAGCGCTCTTTAGCAGGGAAAAAGCATCCTAAAACTACTTCCTAAAAAAAAAAATGAGTTCCTCAAGTGTTCTTTTTCCCACAAATCCACTCTGGGGCACATTAATGGGTCAACAGAAGTGTCGCAGATTATTAAAAGCGAACGGAAAAACACCAGACACGTCAGCGTTTAAAATTTTGTCTGCACATTTACCCGGAAAACTTTGAATTGTAAATTAAAAATAATTTACAAATGTTCGATTTAATGCTCTCTTTGCTCCACCCCACCCCCGACCCTCACCACTTTTTCCCCTCGGTGTTTACTGTCTATAAACGTTAATACTTGTATATTTCATATCTATATATATATATATATAATATATAATATATATATTATATATATATATATAATATATATAATATATATATATATATATATAATATATATATAATATATATATAATATATATATAATATATATATAATATATATATATATATATATATATATATATAATATATATATAATATATATATATATATAATATATATATAATATATATATATATAATATATAATATATATAATATATATATAATATATATATAATATATATTATATATAATATATATTATATATAAAATATATATATATAAAATATATATATATAAAATATATATATAATATATATATATATATATATATATATATATATATATATATATATATATATATAATTATATAAGTGATATTTAACTAATATATATATCTGTATATTTAAGTCTATCCCAGGAATACTGGGTGTGATGTGGGACATTGGTCCATCTTAGAGCACCCCTCACACGCACATTATTATTATTATTATTATTATTATTATTATTAGGGATGTATCGAATGTTTGGCAACCGAAATTAGAATAAGTGAAAAGGCCGAATAAATATGACCGGACAATGACGTGTTTGATGACGTGACCAAATAGCCTAGCAACCAGAGTGAGACGCGCGAATTTCACGACCTCGGCTTCCTTCAGCGCGCTCGGAGAAATGAGAGGGCGCGCGCATGCACGAGCTACGTGTACGAGCGCATGCTCTTCGGATGTTGACAACTGTGACATTGTTTACTGTGGACACGTGCGTTTGTTTTGTTTCTGTTCCGGAGTATTCTGTCACGTCGCGAGACGTAAGGGAGTAGAATACGGAAGCAGGTAAAGACGTATTTATTTAAAGGAACATAACATTAACAACGTATCTAACTCTACTATATCTAGTCTAATACTCCGAGAGGTGTGCAGGGACGCGAGCGGTATATATCCCCAGTATAATCAGCCGCATAGGACCCAATAGAACCATTTCCTGCGCTCTTGTCAATGTACTTTTTAATGCACTTTTTAGTTGGAGGCTTCAGAGTGTTCCATTCTTTCAGCAGTCAGTTATAGTCCTAACATAGACTGTTCAAGGGGCTCAAAGATGACCACAACAAAATATTTTTTACTTTACTCATTTATTTACGTTAAGTTATATTGTGCCTTGTTGGTAGCCGATGCCTGCTGGAATGAAAAAAAAAAGTGTTCAGTGTTAAATATATATTTTGAAATTGTAGTTTTTGTAATTGATTTTTTTTTTCTTTGAAAAGTAAGACAAAATAATAAAAAGCACATTTTGACTATTTAATTTATGCAATGGTGGAAAAAAAAAAAAAGGCAAAATAAATGGAAAAAAAAAAAACGTGTTCGGTATTCGGCCAAGTTTTTCATTATATTCGGCTTCGGCCAGGGATTTTCATTTCAGTGCATCCGTTATTATTATTATTATTATTATTATTATTATTATAATCTAGGGTACTTTATCATAGCATGTTTTAGCACCTGCTTGTTTTTGGGAGGTGTGACGAAACCCACATATACACAGAGAGAACATGCCCAGGAAATTCCACACAGACACAGCCCAGGATTGAACCGTGAACCCTGACGCTCCAGCATGTCGCCCATGACTTCAATTTAAAGCTGAGAATTGAACTTTGTGCTCTCACGGACATTTACAAAGCTGTCATTGTCAACACATGACGACTCGTGGAGGAGGATGAGGAGGATGAGGAGGGGGGGGGGGATGGGGTGAAATGCACATGTAGGTTTCAGCCGAGTAGAACAATGAGCTCCGTTGGACTTTGGGCGCGTTTTGTCTCTGCCACTCTGTTCTACTTTAATCTTCCACTTTGACGCGAATTCCGAATTTTGCTGTCTTCAGAGGGCCTTTCTTGTTGTTAAATGCGTTCACCAGCAGACTCATTGTGCTTAGAGTGCACTTTTACAGCCCTGATGGATACATGATGAAGCGGGCAGTGGAGATCTGATTTCAGGCTGTGTAGGGGGTGAAACACAGGGTCTGGATCACTTTCTACCCGGATGTATTATTCATTGGGCGAATAACTGATACATGTGTGCATGAGGCCCTGCTGAGTGTCTCAGAACACCACATACTGTACTCATCATGAAAAGGGTTCTGCCGTCCCAACCCGGCTTTGCGAATAATACAGCTTTTCTGCTCGCACTGTTGTGTGCTTGATAGGTCCACATGACCGATAGAGTTTTGGCAAGCCAGAATGGGGAACTTGTTTTCTTTATCCCATTGTCTATTTCCTTTCACCTTATCGTCTGGTTTTTCTCAAAACGTTTCCTACAAAAGCATGGAAATTGGGCTTGCTTTTTGGTCCGGTCACATTTCGACACACTTCATCTTTGACCTGAATGTCAAAAATATTGTACATCCAGAGTTGGTTTCCTAAATTGGTTTTAATAATGATTAACGTTGGAGTTGTACATCATAACCTGTGTATGAGGATGCACATCCGGCGTGAGTCTCCTGGGAGGATAATAGTTAAATGAGCAGCAGGAGATGTTTGGTAATAATTGGACACGGGAGGGAAATGACGCGAGTGATGACGAACATCTCATAATGAATTAGAGAATGAGGAACAACGTTGAATGACAGGCAGCACAGTGGTACCTAAACAAACCTAAACTAGAGCCTTAATGGAGGAAATGCAGCCACCAGCATATATATATATATATATATATACACACATACATATACATTCACTATTTGACCCAAAAAGCAAGATTAGAAATCATGGGCACAATGTTATTTGTATTGTTTTCAAATTGTTGTTTGTATTGTCCCCCCCCCCCCCAATTACCTTTTATATGTATGTATCTATCTATCTATCTATCTGTCTGTCTGTCTATCTATCTATCTATCTACCTATCTACCTACCGACCTACCTTCCTGAAACCCTGGCACACATTCCAAAACAAGTCATGCATGGAGGTTAGTTTGTGATTTGTTCTAATCAAATAAGGCCAGGCGTTTAACTTTGGATTGACTTCCTCACCAGTGCCACCTTTATTTCCCAAAATGCTGGCAGAGAGTATGTGTGTGTGAGAGAGAGAGTGTGTGTGTGTGTTTGTGTATGAGAGAGTGTGTGTGTGTGTGTGTGTGTGTGTGTGCGCGTATGAGAGAGAGAAAGAGAGTGTGTGTGTGTGTGAGAGAGAGAGAGAGAGAGAGAGAGAGAGTGTGTGTGTGTGTGTGTGTGTGCGCGTATGAGAGAGAGAAAGAGAGTGTGTGTGTGTGTGAGAGAGAGAGAGTGTGTGTGTGTGTGTGTGTGCGTGCACGTGAGAGTGTGTGTGTGTGTTTGAGAGAGAGAGAGAGTGTGTGTGTGTGTGCGCGTATGAGAGAGAGAGAGAGAGTGTGTGTGTGTGTGTGTGTGTGCGTAACGTGAGAGTGTGTGTGCGTGTTTGAGAGAGAGAGTGAGAGTGTGTGTGTGTGTGTTTGAGAGAGTGTGTGCGTATGTCTGTGCTTGAGAGAGAGACAGAGAGAGCGAGAGTGTGTGTGTGCGTATGTGTGTGTGTGTTTGAGAGAGTGTGTGTGCGTGTGCGTGTGCATTGACCTGTGGTAAATTTGTCCAGGGTGAGGACAATAAAAACAGGACATGAGATAAAATGGGACTTCCCCTGATGACTTCAGAAGAAGAGTGTGCCTACATGAACGTGGGAAACGAACACAAAAACAAACAAACAAACAAACAAACAAAACAAAACAAAAACACCTTTACACTTATTTAATACACAAATTAATTTAATACTATATTTTACCGTGTGTGTGTGTATAATGTAATGTAATGAGGACAATAAAAATTGACATTATATAAAATGGGACATAATACAGTCTTTAAGCTTTGTTTATCATCTTCCTGTGATGACTCAGAAGTGTGTAACACCTCCTGCACTGTACAGTCAGTCACACTTGATGAACAAGGTGAGCGGAGAAGCGTGCTGTAAGTGTTAAAAAACAGCAAGGTGTAAAAACAGGACACTTCCTGCTTTACCTGAGTTTCCAAGCGGATTTTAAATCTCTTGCTCTGGAACATATCTACTAGCTAATAAGATGGCTTAGTGTTTAGCATGTTTTCCTCACACCTCCAGGGTGGGGGATTCGAATCAAACTCTACGCTGGAGTTTGCATGTTCTCCCCGTGCTTCGGGGGTTTCCTCCGGGTTCTCCGGGTTCCTCCGGGTTCTCCGGGTTTTCTCCGCCACATCCAGAGATATGCTTTGTAAGTGGATTGGTATTTCCGATTTGTCCATAGTTTGTGAATGTGTGTGCGATGTCCCCCGCCTCGTTCCCTGAATTTTATACATAAAACATTTGCCTGGTATTTAAATGGAATGGAAATGATATTAGAGCTCAATAATTACCCGTACAAGAACCCAACCCATTTACGTTGGGTTTTATTGATGTTATCTCCACTGGTTCATCTAACAAACTTCACTCTGGCTAATGCAGGAATTGAGCGGCCCTCTGCAAGATGGAGACGGTGATTCCCCCACGGGCAATTGGCTAGGGCATGTTAAAAAGATTACCGAAGCAAAGAAAAGGCTTCGTATGTAGAGGCCGTAAAATATTTCCTTCCGAACGGTAAGAAAGCGTGAGCCGAGAATGCTGTCTTCATTCAAAATGAAGTGAAATAAATGGAATAAAACACGTATGTTTGTTAAATATTATAAACAGCCTCCTAAAGAATGTCTCACTTTTGCTGATGTCCTGAGAACTTCCTGTAACGGCAGTTTATCTCTGAAACCGATCCGGTCTCAGTGTGGCGTAACCGACCTGAAATGTAACGTGTCTAATAAAGGCTGCGTTATTGTGATCGTCGAGCTGGAGGTTAAGGAAAGCGAAAGGCCAAATGTTTTTACAAGGCCATTCTGTCATCTCCTGTTAAGTCTTTGATGAATAAGGTGGAAAAAAAATGAAGAGTGAACACAGCATTTTCCATACTGATAATATATCCGTGTGGCGGTTTGGGAAAACCAGTTGGATGTTGTCGTGTCTGAATTCTGCCAACCAAGCAAACATGATGAAAAAATCACATCGTTTTGGCTCCATTTTGTTCCTTTAACATGTTTTGACACCTCAGTGAGTGAGGGAGTGGTATCATCACTGACACCTACTGAAACACAAGAAATCTTTAAAATATACAACATATTCTGAGACAGAAGTAACATTTAACATGAAGTTAGAGAGTCAGAAATAAACAGTGGACTTAAAACTATAGAACAAACGGTCATAGAGTCGGGGGGGGGCAAAAACTTAAAGGCAGACACTCCCTCAGTAGATAAGGAGAATGAATAAACATGTGTATAACGATATACATCATTTTCATGGGCTTACATTATTTATTAATTTTATACCGTAGCAAGATTTAATTTCTAAAACAGCGGCTCTGATGAGGGTTTTTTTTGTTGTTTTTTTGCACTTGCCTGAAAGATTGTTTCTATAGTAACAGCTCGTTCACAAGGACTTGTACACCGAACGCTCCGTATTATCTAAGCCTAATAATAAACGGTTGTTTAACAAATGCTATCATTTAACAAAAAAAACAAAACTGTCAAGATTGATATAGTGATGCTTTCTGTTACAGTTTTGGAAGGAGTCTCCAGTGTCGGGGCTTTGTAACTGTCGAGACGTTTTCCATTAAGGACCTAATTTGTTTTGCAGAAGTTCCGGAACAATAAATGTAACTATAAATAATTTAAAAAAGTCACGCAGTTGTTATTAATCAGCGGCAAACCACTGTGGAATCATAAGTAACTGCACTTGATATTATTTTGTTATTTATTATTATTTTCCTATAACAGCAGCTCCCAAGTGTTTTATTCCCTGACTATTGTTCCGTACTAAATCTCCTTATGCAATCTGGCGTGCATTCGGCGTTCCAGTTCATCCCGATGGTGTTCAGTAGGGTTGAGGTCAGGGCTCTGTGCGGGTCATTCGATTTCTCCACTCCAACCCTGGCACACTATGTCTTCATGAAGCTTGCATTGTGTACAGAGTCATTGGCATGCTGGAACAGGTTCGTTCACCAGTCATCACCTCATGTGATACCTATAAGAAAATTTCGATCCTTATCAACGCTGATAATTCAAGCTTGATGGGTTTGGGCGTCCGACTGTATGGCAGCATTTTGAGGACGAACCGCATATGAATGTGATGTAAGCTGTACACATACTTCCCGCCATATAGCGTATTTAATTTAGATTCGACACGTTGTTTTGATTCAAAGTTTTGTGCTTATCAATATTTCAAATATTTTAATCCCTCCTTCAACGCTGTTCATTTCATAAGGTTCCAGAAATACTGGCATTTACTGCATAATTGTAAATGTTTTCTTAACATGGTTGCCTGCAGTACATTATAATCCACTTGTCCGCAAAACAAACTCTGAAATAGCACTAATTGTGATTCGGGATTGATTATAACGTCATGTCTAAGAACAAGCTTACCTGTGAGAACGTCACAGTAGCGCGCACTCTCTCACGGCTTATCGGCTTATGAAACCAATGTACAGCAGATGTTTTAGCTATAAATGCTCAACTGCAGGTTGAGATACATGCAAAAGAAAGGCCGGAAAAGGTCAAAATGAATGCTTTTTTTCCCAAGCTGCCGTACATGCTCCTTGAATACTTCTCATTTTGCCTGATGGAACTTCACATATTCAGTAGTCTGGATGACTGCAGCAGATTTGATCTAATCTTTACATCTGAAATGCAAAAGCGCCGGAATTTCCCATATCTCACGTTGCATGTGCTATTTAACTGCTCATTGTGGTGCGGGAGAGTGAACAGTGTTTCGGCTCTTTCCCTCGCAGGTATGATGGTTGTGAAGCAGAGGAAGCAGGGGAAGCAGTGGAGGTCGGTGTGTAAAGGTCTGGTTCTGGGAGCTCTCCTCACCAGCTGCATGATTCTGCTGTACTGCCTTTCGGCTCCTGAGGTGCAGTTCCGTCTGCCAGAGTAAGTCCGTCTCACAACGTCTCCAGCTCTCAGAAAAACGTATGGCCTTGTTTACATGCAGGAATGTAGTGGTTTAACCCTTTTAAGCATAGTATCCATGGCTGTTTTGAGGGAAATATAGGATGTAAATCCCTTCCAAATGACTTTAATTTAACACAAACTGTAACGTGACATAAACTTTTAAACTGATTTCTGTTTTAGATAAACTTTCTAAACAAAACCCTACCTAAGGTTAAATAAATAAATAAATAAATAAATTGATAAATTGTTCCCGACAGACTTTTTGTACATATCAATAAATTTTGTCTTAAATATCATATCAAGAATATTGCTATATTTTGTCGTTTTGATTACCACACAGGTATAAAGTTTTACGTCTTTTCACCGATTTCTGTGCTCATGTCATTCCAAGTTCATTTAAAACATTCACATGGCGTGATATTTTATGTAATTTGAAAAAAAAAATCTAAAGCATCTGGATTTGATTTTCAGTCATTTATGCATGAAAAGTTGTGCAAAGGTTTACTTCAAGCTGGGGTCCAGATGGTCGACTGCAGACGTAAACAGATGAACACCTATGTAAAATCTTTTTAAGCACATGTACAGTATGATGTTATTTCATGTGAGCCGCACTCCATATTGGTTTCCTGTATAGAATATTCTGTAGGATCGTGTAACGACATCAGAAATTTCCGGACGGTCAATATTTAAACTTTAACACATTTCTATCAGTAGACATTTTAAAGACCCATTTGTGCTATTTGTCCTACTTGGACTTGGATTTAAGCTTTCAGCAAATATAAAGCGTGCTTTATATTGAAATTGTACTGGATGTTAATTTGTTTGAATGTCAAAGTCAAAATGACTATGTATTGCCTAATTTTAATTTGTATGTAAGGCGTTAAAACTGAATTCAACATGAAATTCTAACATCAAAAAAGTCCAGATGTATAACATTAAAATTTTGTATGTAAGGCGTTAAAACTGAATTCAACATGAAATTCTAACATCAAAAAAGTCCAGATGTATAACATTAAAATTTTGTATGTAAGGCGTTAAAACTGAATTCAACATGAAATTCTAACATCAAAAAAGTCCAGATGTATAACATTAAAATTTTGTATGTAAGGCGTTAAAACTAATTCAACATGAAATTCTAACATCAAAAAAGTCCAGATGTATAACATTAAAATTTTGTATGTAAGGCTTTAAAACTGAATTCAACATGAAATTCTAACATCTAAAAAGTCCAGATGTATAACATTAAAATTTTGTATGTAAGGCTTTAAAACTGAAATCAACATAAAATTCTAACATGTCAGTCAGATATATAACATTAAAATTTTGTATGTAAGGCTTTAAAACTGAAATCAACATAAAATTCTAACATCAAAAAAGTCCAGATATATAACATTAAAATTTTGTATGTAAGGCTTTAAAACTGAAATCAACATAAAATTCTAACATAAGTAAATCAGATATACAACATTAAAAATTTTCATGTAAGGCTTTAAAATTCTCTATATTCTCAGTTATCTTTCCAATAATCATGAATTTTATGCTGCATGAATATCAGCTGATTATTTGTTTGGATTTTGGCTTGAAATGTTTGATTTCGCTTCATTTAGCCCGTTCTGTTTATTGTACGTTCACTTTGCAAATAATTTTAATAGTTACTACTTCTTTCTTTGACCCGGATTGCTGAGGTTGTACTAAAATGCATTTCTTTTAAGTGCAGTTTAATATATCATACATTTTGCTCCTTGTTAAGAACAGGTTTGTTAGCATTTCATAGTTGCTGCCATCTACTTTGACTTTTTAACATTAAATTTGACTTATTTTGTGACGTGTGCTTGTGAGCTCTGCTCATATCATCTGTTCATTCACTCTAAACCGACGGTCTTGTCTTGTTTTTAAGGACAGATTTAGCTCACTAACAAAAAGCGTATTTTATCTGTTCAGTTCTGATGCGCATCCAGTATATTTCCTCTAAACAAATTTGTCCGAAAGTCATTTACACATGATGGCTCCAGACAGCGTGCTAAATCTGAGTGGAGTTTAACTTCATGCAAATTAGAGTCAAAGCATTTAACAACAATCTCAACAAAAAAAAAGGGAACAAACACTATTTCATATGTAAAAAGGTATGAAAATGACTTTTAAATGTGTTTCTCCTCCACTACATTCCATTTTATATAGGAGTAGACATATCAGTCTGGCAGTAAAGTCGGGAGTATCAGTGGTGTCAGTGAATAAGTGTTATGTGTCCTTACACACTCAGAAATAAGTGTGTATATTGTGAAATAAGGGTGGTACAGTGTACCATTCCATGTTGCCGGGGTGGTACTTTCAAGCGTACACCTTGTGTACCTTTAGTATGTATCTTTTACCTAGATATGTGCAAACCTATATTCATGTTTCCAGGTGAAAAATACAAACTAAATGTATAAAAGATAAGGGTACCACCTTTAATACCCTTTTTCTACAGTGTAGAGCCTTGTTAATGGCCATTTTAAAACATCTTATTGATACAAAGATGTATAATATGATGCTCCATGTGTGTCGTTACCACATTCAAATATTGCAATGCATCATTTTGATTGAGCCTCTTTGGTTTCTGATTTTCCTACCACAGTAAAAGTACGGTTTAGCGCCCTTTATGATGGGAGTGTGCAGTCCCAATCACAGAGCATTAAATAGTCTTCTACAAAATCCCGACTTGTGCCAACGCTGTGACGTGACCTCATTCATAGAAACTTCCGAAACCTTAACCACTGAGGTACTACTATTTTCAGCAGCAACACCTAGTAATTCATATTTCTTGTTTCCTTCCCAGAATTCCTGTGCCTTATTCATGTGCCCACCATCCATCACTTGGCCAGTCCCCAGCTGCCTCCAGCAGCATCCATCGAGGCTTGAGACGTGAGCGTCCCTGTACACCAAAGGTGGACATCATGTTCATGAAAACCCACAAAACGGCAAGCAGCACTATCCTGAACATCCTGTTCCGCTTTGGCGAAAAGCACCACCTCAAGTTCGCCTTCCCGAGCAGTCGCAACGACTTCTTCTACCCCTCACTCTTCTACCGCACGCAGGTGAAGGACTACGGGTCTGGGATGTGCTTCAACATCATGTGCAATCACATGCGCTTCAATGAAGCCGAAGTAGCGAAGGTGCTTCCAGCGGACACCACCTACATCACCATCCTGAGGGATCCAGCAGAGCTCTTTGAGTCCTCCTTCCATTACTTTGGCCGCTTAGTACCTTTTACCTGGAAAATTTCTGGGGGTGATAAGATGGAAGAGTTCCTCAGTCAGCCTGAGCTTTATTATGACCCAGAGGGGTTCAATTCCTTCTACCTCAAGAACTTGCTTTTCTTTGACTTTGGGCAGGATAATAATTTACCGTTGGCTGACCCGAGAGTGGAAGAAGGCATCCGTGCAATTTCAAGACGCTTTCACTTGGTCATGCTGGTGGAGCACTTTGAGGAATCACTCATCCTGTTGAAGGATGCCCTCTGCTGGGACATGGATGACCTGCTGTTCTTCAAGCTCAACGTTCGAAAGGGGTCCACTGTCTCCAAGTTGACCCCCGAGCTCAGAACCAAAGCCTTGCAGTGGAACGCTATTGACTGGAAGCTCTACCAGCACTTTAACACCACCTTCTGGAAGAAAGTGGAGGCGTACGGTCGAGAGCGCATGGCAAACGACGTGGCCGAGCTGCGGCGCCGGAACTCACAAATGGCCGCCATCTGCATCGAAGGCGGCCATGCGGTGGACGCCGGGAGCATCCATGAGACTTCCATGCAGCCATGGCAACCTATCGGGGAGAAATCTATTATGGGATACAATCTGAAAAAAAATGTAGACAAAGCACATCAAAAACTGTGTAGGAAGATGCTGACGCCAGAGCTGCAGTACCTGACAGACTTAGGAGTCAATTTGTGGATCACTAAACTGTGGGGTCATGTGAGGGACATCCTTGACTGGTAGAAATGAAGAATAGCGAGTCGACCTCTGACCTCTACCTATACATGTAAACAACAAAGATGTTCACCTCTGACCTCAAACTGAAACCTCGTTCTGCATTAGAGCGGGACGGTGCGTGGATACAAATGTGAAAGTCATATAACAGACTTGGTATTCATGGTCCTGCAGATTTTAATGTCAATTTCATTGCTCAACTTTCTTTTCATTGAAGTCACGTCACTGCAGTGGATAAAATTTTTAAGTGGTGCTTGCGTCAATCATGGAAAAAACCAAACAAATCAGTGACACCCTGTGTGGAGAGGTTTCTCTTTGCATGCTGCCAATGCCGTATCATTAAAGTCCTCTTAGTAAAGCTGACTGAAATATGAGGAGGCACGGGGATAGTACATGTTCCTGTTTTACTTGCCTTTTAAGCTAATATGACAAATCCTGCTGACCAAAGAGCAAAGCTGCACTCTTTGTCCAGAAGGATTCAAGAGCATAACAAATGTGAGATTAAAATTCTATGAATAAAATAAAAACCTAACATAAATTTATATGGTTTGGTGACTTGTCTTCATCATGGTGTTGTTCTTACTTCCATCAATGTCCCTTATTATTAATCATTACTACTGTTAAACATTGAAGGCAGACTATCCTGTCCATCATCACACGCCTTAGCGTTAGTGGCACAGCATGCGATGGAGGGGATCCATATCTGCTCCGAACACTGATTACACTTCTAAAATAATCCCTCTTTTTTGTCACCAACACTTCTGAATTAACAGTAGGTCTACCACAGGTTCGGGCACATTTCGATCAGAGGAGACTAAATCGTATCGTATCGTAGCAGATTCAGTGGAATCATCAGACAGTGAATTGTTGCCTTAAGAATTTCGATTGTATCGTATTTTATGGGAGCCTGAGGTTTACGCCCCTCACTTCAAGATACAACCCCGATTCCAAAAAAGCTGGGACGCTGTGTAAAATGTCAATAAAAACCGAATGCAATGATTTGCAAATCTCATAAAACCATATGTTGTTCACAATAGAACATAGAAAACATGTCGAATGTTTAAACCGAGTAAACGTACCACTTTAAGAACAAAAAAAAAAATACGGTCATTTTGAATTCGATGGCCGCAACGCATCTCAAAACATCTGGGACGGGGGCAACAAAAGGCTGGAAATGTAAGTGTTCGTAAAAAGAAACGGCTGGGGGTTAATCGGGAACGGGTCAGTGAGATGATTGGGTATAAAAAGAGCATCTTAGAGAGGTGGAGTCTTTCAGAAGGAAAGATGGGCAGAAGTTCACCAATCTGCGAAAAACCGCGTCTACGATTTTTGTGGAACGATTTCAGAATAATGTTCCTCGGTGTAAAATTGTGAAGATTATGAATATCTCATCATCTACAGTATATAATATCATCAAAAGATTCCAAGAATAGAACATATAAAACATATTACATCGAAAACTGAAACCATTAAATCTTCCTTTTTGTTTGTTTTTTTTTAACGGAAAGAATATGACATAATTACTACACTGACTTGTGACCGTCCAGTAAACGTCAGTGAATGGGAAAGGAGGGCATATTAGCGAGAGAAGCATCATTAGTGACTCCATTTCAGTTCCGGATTGTAAAACTACGAAACGTGGACAAGTTCAAGGGAGTTGAAGTGTCCTCATTTAGGGCCAAGAACATTTGTAATGTTCCTGGGACAATGTTTTGCTAAGTTCATAGGAGAGAAAACAGAGTTTTGCATAATCAGGCTTTCCATCTGAATGACTAAAATTGCATCATATTTGATTCAAGGATTTCTGAAGCTATATTTCATTGGTACACCTTGTGGTCATTATGCACATTTTCCCCCCACAGCTGACTTGTTCTTCAAAACATCATCTGATTCCAGTGTTAAGAAATTCTCTATGTAACATCCACTTTGCTCTGCAGAAGGAGCCATGATTAAAAAGATTGTAATATAAAGGCTTAGAAATAATTTGTTTCATTTCTATAAATTAAATCGGTTCATCTTCAAAAAACAAACAAACACACAAAAAAAACATCCACACAAACCTCACCAGTTTTATCTACGTGACAAGCTTCACGACTTATTTTTGAACTCCCGCAGGCCAGTTTCAGGAGATTGCAGGTGAGTTTCCTGGTGTGATTGATTTATTGTTATCGTCTTGCCAGCTCTTTTTAGAGGAAAGTACCTATAGATGGTCAAAAAGTCTTGTACACAAACTGAAATAATCAGTAAGGTCTATGCAAATGCCCCAAAAAAAACATGACCATCGGAGACCATCAGGGCTGTGTACCATACGTCTGGATCCTATTAGAAAATAATCAAACACGTGTAGAATCAGTCTGAGGACACCTGATAACCATTAGGATGATTTACATTGTGGAATCAGTTTATTCGTTCATCATCAGTGAGCGCTTTATCCTGGTCAGTCTTTCCTGGGAATACTAAGCGTGAGGCGCAAATACCCCCTAGATGGTTTGCCAGTCCATCGCAGGGCGACACGAACAGACCCATTCACACATAGGGGCAATTTAGCATCTCTGGAGAGTAGGAGGAAACCGGTGAACCTGGAGGAAACCTACACGGACTCGCGGAGGACGTGCTAAACTCCCCACGTCGAACCGGGGACCCCGGAGCTGTGAGGCAATACCCTCTGCTCCAGCTTGCAAAAAAAAAAAAAAAAAAAAGAAATATTGTTTAATTTCTTAAAGGAATTTGACACGATGGTTTTCAGTACATTCAGTATCTAATGGTTAATGATTTCTAAGAGTCCACTTGTTCTCTGATCAGTTACGTATCCAAGATAAATTCAGAGCGTCGTTAATCGAGCGGTCATATTTTAATAAAATGAATAGCAATTGTATCTAGATAACCACGTGGGCTTTATAGCACTGCTTTTTTTTTATTCCCTTACAGACAGCATGGCGTCTGCAATCATTTCCAATTGTAATAAAAAAATCATTATGCCCAGTGAGTCACCACAGCCTACAATCAAAGGCCACAATTAGAGTCCAATAAACTCCTATAGGTACTGTCACTGGTCACCTGTTAAATCATTAGGACCCTTTCAATTTTTGTATTAGCTATATCGACAACACGAAATACCACAACGGAATTGCTGTAAATAATTCTTAGAGCCCCGAGTAAACAAATAATGAAGGACAACGATTTGCACTAGCGTCCCTGCCGTTACAAACATCGTTTCCTGCATGAACATGAACTTTATTCGTCTGGTGACTATAGTTTTGTCTTTGTTTGATTTACAATCATTTTGGTCCCTGTTCTCGTACTCTCGAACGCCTTTATCGTTGAGCTAAACACTATAAATAAATACCTAAACGAAAGAAGGAAAGGAGGACGTCTCCGGTGAACGGTCTACAAGGTGCGGTAGACAAACATCCTACCCACAGAGTTTTGGAGGACTGTTGGGAATATAAATGTAATGGAGGCAATAGCTTTGGATGGAAAATGTGGACAGTGTGGACAGACAAAGATATACGAATATGTCATTTTGTCCAGTGGTGTCTTTAGGTAGTAACCCACTCTGGAGGAGCCCTGAAACAGTAGTTGGTATAAGCCTATTGGAAGAACAAAGGAATTTAAAAGAGATATGTAATTATGGAAATATAGTGAGTTCACTATAGAGTGAGAAATTTCATTCATTCACACAAATTTATACAGATGGTTCCAAAGAGCCAGTCAAACAAAATGTTGCTGTAGGAGTGTTTATTCCTAAATTTAAAAAAAGAGGAAAGATCAGTCAAAAGTTAAATAAGGGTTTGTCTATATCTATCTATCTATCTATCTATCTATCTATCTATCTATATATATTAGATTTTTGATATTTGTTAAAATAAACTATTAAACCACATTTAAATTTGCCATGTATTTCATTACTGAATAGGCCCATACACAAAATATACCATAATTTAAAGCTCAATAACATTTGAAGGGAATGACTTACAGTCATGAAGCCAACTGTAAAGCGTTCATCTAGGTGTCAGGTATAACGCACACCTCTTAGATTTTTGATATTTATTCAAATAAGCTATTAAATCATATATAAAATTTGCCATGTATTTCATTACTGAATGGGCCCATACACAAAATATACCATTATTTAAAGCTCAATAGCATTTGAAGGGAATGATGTACAGTCATATAACCAACTGTAAAGTCTCCCTCTAGGTGTCAGGATTGACGCACACCTTTTAGATTTTTGATATTTAACCCTACAATGCACGGACCAAAAAAACCTTCACGAATACATAAAGGGGCTCGAAATGACCCGTACTGGATTGAATGGTTTTCTTCAAAAAAAAAAAAAAAAAAGATTAGATGTCCTATTAATGAAATAATGAGAAGAACGGATGATCCACGAATGTTTTAATATTTCAAACATTTTTTATTTGTTTTCTTTTAATTTATTTATGTACATGTTTAGATTGTGGATGGGAGCCAAAGGAATTCAAAACTATTTACATAGGCAGCACTTCCATTCAACCTTTTGAGCCCTCATCTTCCCTGTCACAAGAATAATCCTGGTCCTTCCTTTCTTCTCTACCATTCTGCTTATCGTGCCCTGAACTTTCATCTTCATCCTCAAGCCAACTTTATTCCAGTGATCTGGTAAAGGACGGAGGAGCTGAACACGCAGCGCCATCTGATGATGAACTCCTACCATGGTTCTATAATCTTGGCAGATCATCATTAATGTAGGAAATAGTTCACAACGCACAGTAGGTGGCGCTAATGCTCCTATTAGTGAACGGCCATTAAGAAGAAGAAGAAGCAACGAGAACGAAAAACAACAGAACGCTGTTCCACACGGACACATTTAACCGACGGACACCTTGTAAATTATCGTTCCGGAAGTGGACGGTGTTTTGACTATTTTCTTTTCGCGAAGAAGTTTTGAATTTCTGTGTTAGTGTTTGCGTCTAATTGTCCTCAAAATGGGGAAACGACAGCATCAAAAAGATAAGATGTAAGTTCAGATTAACCATCTTGTCCTGCTAGTTTATTACGCGCTTTTAAATGGTGAGCTAAATGCTATTGCGCTAGCTGTGCATTTAAATCCGAGTTGGTCAGCAGTGCAGTAAAACGTAAAACTCTCGTTTTTAACTTAAAGCTAGAGTAAAAAGACTTAATATGGAGCCGCGTTTTAAGCCACAAACAGTTTTTTACATTCACTATAATTGTATAATATAGCTTTGAATATGGATGTTATTTGCTTAAGTTACTGCTTTTGGGTTTTTTATTCTCAGGTACATCACCTGTGCAGAGTACACTAATTTCTATGGAGGGAAGAAGGCAGGTATGTACATGGAAATGAATAATAATAATAATAATAATAATAATAATAATAATCGGATATTGTTGCTTGAAGCTATAATTTTCATGGGTTGATTTTACAGAAATTCCCCAGTCCAATTTCAGGCGATTGCCCTTTGATCATTGCAGGTGAGTTTGGTGGTGTGATGGGATAGCTGTTATTGTATTATACAAAATAACGTTCACACCTATCATCAAATTTCGTTATTATACACACTACCGCTCAGAAGTTTGGGGACACTCGACAAAAATGTTTCTCATGATGTTAAAAAGCTTTTTGATCTGAAGGTGTGTGACCAAACGTGTGAAATCAGAAAAAATATAATCGTGCCGACGTATTCGTTTCTTTCATTAGAAAACTAGCATTTTATTTGCAAAAAAACCAAAAAAACCGTATATTTTTAAAAGGACGACTCGGAGGGAAATATTCCCAAAAGCGGCCGATAAGAGTCCCCTTGAATGCTGTTTAAAAAGCATCTCAGGGAAATTCCTCAAGAAATCAAGTGAGGAAACGTCAAGAACAAGGAGTTCCCATTTCAGTCGAGTGTCCACAAACTTTTGACCGGGAGTGTACGTCAGAACCCGTAGATAAACGTTAATGTGAATCATGCTGGTGTTTATGTCCCTGTAGTTTGTCTCTTCAGCCGTTTGAGTATCCAATGTGCACTGATGAAGGTGTTGTATTTGACCTCATGTGAGTATATCAGGTTCTTTTATTTTTTTCCCCGCCGCCACACACTGTAGCACTCTAGCACCTCGTCAAAATGACGTTATTGATCAGTTACCATTTTAAATGTGAATTTGTCAAGCTCATCATTTCGATGATATTCTATTTACTACTTGAGACACGTTTGGCCTCCAAGGTTTCTTCTTTTGTTCTGGAGCTATGAGTAGTAAAGGAAGTAATGGAAGCCTATCGCCACCAGTTTAGCATTGTGTAAGCTTCACCATCATCATCATCATCATCACACACACTTGTCACCTCGAACCATGTTGAATTTTTCAGCGGATCAGGGGTTTATTTTCTGTTTTGATATCGTTGTCTATAAAAATGAGCAAAGGAATATCAGAGTTAAAATGTATTTATTCTGCTCACAATTAACAACTCATTGTTAATATGTATTTATTCTGCTCAAACCTCCTGATGGTAAATCGTGTGCTTTCCCTGTGCAGGAGCATAGTTCCCTGGATTAAAAAGTTTGGAACGAACCCCATCTCAGGAGAGGTATGTTCACAAAAAGTCCATTTCATAATCTCTGATGTGGTTAAATGTGGTGAAATGCAGAAGGGGGAACGGGGTGAAATGAAGTCTTCGAGCCAGGAGGGGGCGGCAAAGCTCCACCGAGTGAGCGGCTGGGGAAGCTGGAGAGGAAGTGAGGTTACGTAACAGGAAGAAGAGCGGTGTGTGTGTGTGTGTGTGTGTTTTGAAGCACGGAAGCTTCAGGTGTGCCAGCTGTTGTGCTATGAGCTGTTTTTATTTTCTGAACCTGAATTAGGATCTCGTTAACTCGGTCGTCTCAGCACATGCTGTTTTCTCCAGAGGAGAGGTACAGTCGCTCAGACTAGTCATGAAAGTGACTTTTTGGGGTTTTTCTGAGGATTTTCACTTTAAATACCCCCACCCACCCCCCATTCCTTTACAACATGACTAATGCACACACAAACAAAGTGAAATGAAGATACTATAAGCCAATGAGACAGATTGGCATTAAGTGAAAGGAAGGATAGTACTAATAATAATCATCGTAATAATAATAATAATAATAAGTAGAAAAGACACATTCCTGTAGTATTTACATCAGGTCCAGTAGATATCAGTGTATTTATTTATTCTGATTAGATTCCCTAAGGCCAATTTGCAAATTTCTTAATATGCAAATTTCTTCACACCTCCGAGGTTGGGGGTTTGAATCCTGACTCCGCCCTGTGTGCGAATAATTTGCATGTTCTCCCTGTGCTTCAGGGGTTTCCTCCGGGTACTCCGGTTTCCTCCCCAGTCCAAAGACATGCGCTGTAGGCTGATTGGCATCTCCGAATTGTCCGTAGTGTGTGTGTGTGTGTGTGTGTGCGATTGTGTCCTGCAGTGAGTTCTAACCCCGTCCAGGGTGTACCCCGCCTTGTGCCCCGAGTTCCCTGGGATAGACTCCAGACTCTCCACAACGCTGTGTAGGATAAGTGGTACTGAGCAGTACTGTTAAAAGCAGTCTGCTATTTTATTCATCATAGTTACAAAGTGTTATTTCAGGACATTTGTTGTACGCTGAGCCGCTGACTCGGTGTGGAAAACGCATTCCTAACCTCATCAGAGCCCAGTTTGAGAAACGTATTTTGAGGTTTTGGCGTTTTTTAAGAAAAGAATCAGTCATGCTGTGGTGTGATGCGGCTCTATGAGAACCGGTGTCACTGTTCCTACCATGATGTGGATTATTTTACAGCAACGTCACATTCCAAAGTATTCCCTTGCTCTCTTGGTCTTATTAGACAGAAATCGAACAAAAATGAACGCATTAAAAAAATGATACATCACACTTTTAACCGTTTCCGGTTACGTTAAAGTAGCTATATACAGTCATTCCTTTAAAAATAAATAAGAAGAAAACCCCGTAACTTGTCATGTTACTGAGAAACCAGACAGTCCTCCTGTTACAAAGCGCGGACACCGGAGACTCCTTCCATGAATGTTAAATAAACGTCTCCTTATCGAAAACGTCACCGTGACAACAATTATACGACTTGGTTAAAAAAAACAAAACAACGGGCTTTCAAAAAAAATGTACTATTAGGTTTAGATGACATGAATGAGTTGAACATATTCGAAGGAGCGCATTAATATGAACTTACGATTTGAGTGAAACTGTTACACACTATGGGATTGTGTGTGTGTGTGTGTGTGTGTGTATTTATCACAGTCTTCTTGTAGACAGTATGTTTGGGTTCGCCACGTGTTGCACATTTGTTTGTGTTGGTCTGGATGTTGCTCAACATGTCTTGGCATGTCGCTGTGTGTGTGTGTGTGTGTGTGCGTGCGAGAGAGAGAGAGAGTGTGTGTGTGTATTGGAGAGAGTGTGTGCACACACAGCTGGGTTGTCCTGTCAGAAACATTCCTGATTGATCGGTTTAGTGTGTGAGAGAGATTTGAAGAAACATTCTGGTCTTGTGGACAGGGACATGTCTGGACTTGTCTCTAACACACTGTGTGTTCGCATGAGTAGCAGCCTTGGGAAAACTGTACAGAGATGTGTGTGTGTGTGTGTGTGTGTGTGTGTGTGTGTGTGTGTGTGTAGGAGTGGAGAGAGACCCTTCCTCACCATCACATTCCAATTTACTCACACCACACTGAAAAGACGTCCTCTAAAAAATCTTAAAGGACCAGTCCACCCAAAAGACATTGAATATGTTTACAGTTGCAATCAAAATGATTCAACCCTAACCCTGCAAATCAGGTTTATTGTCAATGTACAGGCTTTCAGCTGTTTGCGATGAACAAATCAAATGAAAGCAATGGAAATAGTTCAACACGACGAACGCTTCAAGTGGTTTCCACAGATTCATCTGAAAATGCAACTTACTATGACTTCTCCAGTCTCAAAATTATTCAACCCCTTCATGGCGAACATCTTTAGTACTTAGTAGAGCATGCTTTTGCTGTTCTGACCTGCTGCAAATGAGATGCAGAGCTTCTGGCACCGTTCCTGAGGAATCTTATCCCGTTCCTCATGAGCGACGGCCTCCAGATCAGTAATATTCTCGGGTTTGCGTGCTGCAACCGCATTCTTCAAATCCCACCAGAGACCTTCGATGGGGTTCAAGTCAGGTGACTGTGATGGCCCTGTAGAATCTTCCAGGACTTCTTCTGCAACCAAGCCTTGGTGGAATTTGAGGTATGCTTGGGATCATTGTCCTGTTGGAAGGTCCAATGACGCCCAAGCTTCCGCTTTCTCACAGACGGCGTGACGTTTTCTCCTAGGATTTCCTGATACTTCAATTAATCCATCTTGCCTTCCACACGCTGCAGGTTTCCAGTGCCTGAGGATGCAAAGCAGCCCCAGAGCATCACCGAGCCTCCGCCATGCTCGACTGTCGACAGAGTGTTCTTTCTTCATTCCTCTTCCTCCAGATATACCGCTGATCTATTGTGCTGAAAAGTTCCAGTTTTGCTTCATCGCTCCACAGAACAGAATCCCAAAACTTCTGTGGCTTATTTATATGATTTTGAGCCGACTTTTCTTGTGCATTTGGGTCAGTAGTGGTGAACGTCTTGGAGTTCTGGCATGGAAACCTTCTGCGTTTAGTATTTAGTTTAGCTGCATTTCCATAATTCCAGTGAGAAGTTAGCTGTTGCGTGCCGCTCTGATCTCACAGCAGGACGTTGTTATTGCTAGCTAGGACAGACAAAAATGCTGAAACGATAACGCTGCACAAAGCCTAAACGTTGTGAAATCGGACACTGGGGACGGCATGCAACAAGCGACATACGAAACCTCTCAAGACTATTTTGAGGCGGTCATTAGGAGTTGGCTTTTTATGCAATCATCAGAATCTCTCGTTAAATCGCAGCTCTGAGTCACGCACTTCATCAGGAAATGAAGTCACAGGTTGGTGTGCTAGCGTGTTACTCTCATGCATTTGATCATCTCGGTTGCTCGTATCGAGCTAATAAGCTCTCATTTCCCATCTCTGTGTGCTCTTATTCCATTTTCCAAACATTACATCACCAGCGTTTAAGTGATGTCAGAGGATCCAGTGACGAGAGTTCCATATCTGATGCGATATTGACTCGGACGAGAGCCGGTATGAAATGTGATTAGCTGGAAATCTATTAGAGGCAGAACGAAGATGGGAACGTGACTTCATCATGACCGCTTCATCCTCATGTTACACTGATGTCCTCCGAGCAAAAAAACGAAGAAAGAACCCCCCCCCCCCCATCTAAACTCCTGCAGAACGTGATTATACCACGGCGCTGTTAAATTCTTGATTCTGATTGGCTAGAAGGTCTTGATTCATTTTCTCTGACAGTAGTTCTGCCTACAAGATAAATCTCAGGTTGTTGTTTCTATAGAAACGAAGAACTATACTCATTGATCTGATGAGGTGTTTTTTGTGCAGAGATGTTTATTTAGCAATTTTGTAAGGAGTCTCCGGTGTCAGCACTTTGTACCAGTCAAAGGTAAAGCTGTAACTTTTAAAGTGCACCTATTATGGTTTTGAAACGTGCCTAGTTTTGTTTTAAAGGTCTCATACAGTAGATTTATGTGCATCCGAGGTCAAAAAAACACTTTAATGTGCTCATAATTTAAACTGCAGCATTACCTCCCCCTCGAGTATCACAAACGACTCTTTAAATGATTCGTTCTAAAGGATTCGTTCTAAACTCCTCCATTCAGAGAGCATACTCTGCTCTGATTGGTCAGATGTCCCAGTCTGTTGTGATTGGTCTACCGCTGTCAGCGAGCAGCCGATGAAGACCAGAGGCGGGGCTTTTTGTTACAAACCTACATAGGTTAGTACAGGAAGTAAAGTCTGGAATCACTAACGACTCGTTTCAGCTGTTCAGAGTCGGTTCCTTCTTTTGGGAGTCAATAACTCCCAAAGGTTTGTCGTAAGCTTCATTTTTGGAACTTTGCAGACTTTTTACATTCACAAACAGCTACGTATATAACACACTACATGAACGGTAAGATTAGCAAAACCATAATAGGTGCACTTTTTAAGTTTTCCTCCATGGGGAAAGTCTTCGTAAACATCAAGATAAAGTGAACGAATGTTTATAACAAGAACGTGCCGCAACATTAAATATAACTATACGTGGATTTCAAAAAAATAAAGTACAACGTGAGATTCTTTAATGAATGGAATGCTGTAATTGTTGGTAAATTGCTGTGGTAGAAGTGGAACGAAGCACATCGGAAGCGGTTTTATTCCTTACTCTTGTAAACAGACTCCCCTGCACCGCTGGTAATGCTCAGTCATTTATTAATTTTTTTCCACAGCTGGAAGTTAAAGCGTTCAGTCTGACACTTTTGTGAGACTCTCACACACTCTTGAAATCGTTTCAGCTTAAATATCGGCTCTCGCAGATTCAAGCAGCCGCTTTAATAGGAGGAGACGTTAATTAACTGGTAATGCAGAGATCATTAAACATGCAAATGCACTTTTATTTATTTATTTATTTATTTATTTATTTATTACTCCGCCGATCTCAAGTCGCCAGGCGTGCTAAGTAACGAAGCGTAGGTTGCAGATGTGGGAAAGTCGAAGCGGTATATCTCTGATCTGCGCCACTGATCCGGGTAATCCTTCAGGGCTCGCTACAGCCGTATTAAATCATCATCGCGATCTACATCCCTTAATGTCGCATGCGTCCTATTCCTACGAAAACCGCTCCCGGTCTCGTGGGCCGTGATGCAGGAGCAGCTGTTCGAGCTAAAATTAAACACTCAACACCTCCATCATTTCGAATTATTACGCCGGAACGTACTCGATCGTCTTTCAGACAGCTGCTGAAAATGTGCGTAACTGTTCGGTGCTTGGGGTAAAGATTTTATTTATTCATTTATTTATTTATTTATTTATTTATTTACTTGCGTCAGTTCGAAAAGATGCGATTGGCTGGCTGCATGTTTTCATGTGTTAGCCCGCCGCTTCCCCAACTGGTAGCTCTCGTGTGATAGGGGAGAGCTGATTGGCTGGCTGGCTGCTGGGAATTGACCAAGACCAAACTGGGGGGGAAACGGCGATTTAAAGAAAGTGTCCCGAGTGTAAATCATATCTGTGGATCTTTTTGTTAAACAGATTTGACCTGCATGCATTTACTGTGCGTTGTGATGTCTGTTATTACTGTCAAATGATGCGTAATGAGTCATGAGTAGAGGTAACCTCTCTAGCCCTGTAGTTAGCCTCTGGTCCAATGAGCTGCCTTGAGCTAAATGGACATAAATGCACGTGATTGGCTAAACAGCAACCGATTTCCTCGGATCTGTTAGAGTATTTTTTCACCTTCTGCTGAAACACTGTACTGGGTCTGCATCTGGACAACCCTTCATGTATAGTATTATAAGTCTCCCTCATTGCTTGTGAACTAATTAGGACGCAGGAAACAAAATCCAGCGTCAAGGCCAACGCGAACGCGGGTTTAACGAGCCGACGGTAACGGCAACGTCGCTGACTGCGCTCCCTCGTTCCGGCCGCGTGAATACGAGAACCGCGCAATCATCTGCTTACACACCTCTCTCTCCTCGTCTTTTTAGAAACTCGAGGCCAAGTCGCTCATCAAGCTCAACTACAGCAAGAACAGCGAAGGTAGGTTTTTAATCTCTCGGTCATAAACACATACACTACCACTCAAAAGTTTGTGGACACTCGCCAGAAACGTTTCTTATGATGTTTAAAAGCTTTTGATCGGAAGGTGTGTGATTAAATGTTTGAAATCGGTGTCGTAGACAAAAATATAATCGTGTCGACGTGTTCGTTTCTTTCATTAGAAAACTAACATTTTATTCACCAAAAAAATTTAATCTTTTTTTTTTTTTAAACGGACGACTAGGAGCGAAATATTCCGAAAAGCAGCCGATAAGAGTCCAGCGTCGGTGTGAACTCCTTTAATACTGTTTAAAAAAAAACACCTCCGGGAAATTCCTCAAGAAATCCCGTGAGAAAACGCCCAGAATGCATTTCTGGACATTTCTAGACAAAAAGGGGCGTCGACTTTGAAGATGCTAAAATATGAAATTATTTAGATTCATTTAGGAATATATATATATTTTTTTATCACAACATAATTCCCATCGTTCCATTTGTGTTACTCCAGAGTTTTGATGACTTTATTATTATTATTATTATTATTATAAAATGTGGAGCAATAAATAAATAAATAAATAAATAAAGAATGAGTGTGTAAACTTTTGAAAGGTAGTGTAAATATTTCCAGCTATTTTTTTGTGTGTGTGTGTGTGTTCAGGGAAGTACCACTGCCCCGTCCTGTACAACGTCTTCACGAACAACTCGCACATCGTAGCCAACAAAGTCACCGGAAACGTCTTCTCGTACGAGGTGTGTTCGCGTGACTCTGCGGTAAGGAAACGCACAGCTGCGTATGGTGTGTGTAATTAATCCTGTGTATCGTGTCCAGGCTGTAGAGCAGCTCAACATCAAGACCAAGAGTTACAAAGACCTGCTGACTGATGAGCCGTTTACTCGCCAGGATATCATCACGCTGCAGGTGGGAATCCGTGTGTGTGTGTGTGTGTGTGTGTGTGTGTGTGTGTGTGTGCGTGTTTGGGGGGGGCTGCTTCATATGTATATTTAGTAATGGTTATTTTTAGACAGTGTGTAGTTTTAGCATTGCAGATCTCCGGTACTTTGACCGTAGCCCAGTTGTTAGGATTTTCACCCACAACAGTCTCTAGAGTTTACACAGAATGGTGCGAAAAACTAAAAACCAGCGACAGGCGGAAACGGCTGGTCGGTGAGAGCGGGTCAGCGGAGAATGGGCCGGACTGGTTCGAGCCGACAAGAAGGCCGCAGTAAGACAAATAACAGCGCTTTACAACCGCGGTGAGCAGAAAAGCATCTCGGAATGCACAAAACGCGGAGCCTCCACAGTCCGGATCTAGGTAGAGGTCACGGCGTGCCCCAGGGAAGGTCGTTTTTAAACGCAGGGATGGTACCGAGGTGGTCACCCTGGTGTTTGGAGGAGAGAAAAGAAGACCGGATTGAGGTGGTTTAGATAGCGAGGGGGTTTTGGTGGGATGAAGTGGTGTTAAACGGGTTGGAGCTGATGATGGAGTGAAGGAGTCAGGGTCATGTGAAGCTCAGGGTTGTTGGGAATGAGTGTTGACAGACGGAGAGAGAGGAATGGGATTAGTACTTTGGGGTTAAATAGGATGGATGCTGAGGTCAGTTAAAATGTTTGGGTGTTATTTTGGTATTGGAAAAAATGTGGGCTTTATTTTGGGACTGGAAAATATTTCAGGGGGTTTATTCTGGTGTTGGAAAAAATGTACGTGTGTGTGTGTGGGGGTCAGTGGAATGATGCCGATGAGTGCCCTGCTGGAGTCGCGTTTCAGTGTTTGACCTGTTTGGCTCTGATAAACTGATTGTTGGGTCACACACACGCATGTGTGTGTGTGTGTGTGTGTGTGTGTGTGTATGAGAGAGAGTGAGGACAGGAGTTAGACTATTTGTGTACTTGGATGAATGCCCAAACTGTCCGGTCAGCTGTATCACATTCCCATCACACTCATGCCTGTAGCCAAAACTGATTCGTCCCACTGGTACCCCTCACTGCCCTTGTGCTACTTTACTCTGTTTGTGTGTGTGTGTGTGTGTGCGCACGTGCTCTTCAGCATGTCTGTGCATTTACCTCAGTTGGTAAATATGTAAATGTCCACTAATGGTCAAAAGTTTGTGGACACTCGACTGAAATGTTTCTCATGATGTTAAAAAGCTTTTGATCTGATGGTGTGCGATTAAACGTTTGAAATCGGTGTCGTAGACAAAAATTTAATCGTGCCGACGTATTCGTTTCTTTCATTAGAAAACTAACGTTAATTCCCATAGTTCCATGTGTGTTACTCCAGAATTTCGATGACTTTATTATTATTATTCTAAAATGTGGGAAATAAAAATAAAACAAATTAAGAATAAGTGTTTCTAAACTTTTGTGACTGCCCTAGGAACGTGTAGAAACGTCAAGACCTTTTTGGAAACCTAGATTTCTTCGACTCGAACACAAAAACTGTCAAAAGCTTTCATTTTCGTACGTTTTTATTTTCTTTTTTATGTCATTCTTCAGGACCCGACCAATTTGGATAAATTCAACGTGTCGAATTTTTTCCACGTGAAAAACAACATGAAAGTTTTGGATCCAGGTGAGTGTTTACTTTTTTTTTTGTTGTGAATCGATTATGCAAGTGAACATTGTATATTTTGTTTATCTGCGTTGTCTATTTATCGATTCCCTGTCGATTAGTCATCTACGAATAAAACTCGTCAGCTTGCCCAAGGTAGCATCTTCTTCTTCTGTCGAATGTCCTCGTATAACATGGTCCCCGTATAACAGGGTCCCCATATAACAGGTCCCTATATAAACAGGGTCCCTGTATAACATGGTACCTATATAACATGGTCCTATATAACATGTCCTCATAGCTTTAATAGTTGTAAATATAAAGCAACCAAAGAAGATATAAATGATTTTTTGTATATATAAACTTTGTTTATATACCGTATAACATGGTCCCTGTATAGCAGGGTCCCTATATAACAGGGTCCCTGTATAACATGGTCCCCGTATAACAGGGTCCCCATATAACGGGTCCCTATATAAACAGGGTCCCTGTATAACATTGTACCTATATAACATGGTCCTATATAACATGTCCTCATAGCTTTAATAGTTGTAAATACAAAGCAACCAAAGAAGATATAAATAATTTTTTGTATATGTAAACTTTGTTTATATACCGTATAACATGGTCCCTGTATAGCAGGGTCCCTATATAACAGGGTCCCTGTATAACAGGTCCCTGTATAACATGGTGAATATATAACAGGGTCCCCATATAACAGGTCCCTATATAAACAGGGTCCCTGTATAACATGGTACCTATATAACATGGTCCTATATAACATGTCCTCATAGCTTTAATAGTTGTAAATATAAAGCAACCAAAGAAGATATAAATAATTTTTTGTATATATAAACTTTGTTTATATACCGTATAACATGGTCCCTGTATAACAGGATCCCTGTATAACATGGTGAATATATAACAGGGTCCCTATATAACATGGTCCCTATATAACAGGTCCCTGTATAACATGGTGAATATTTAACAGGGTCCCTATATAACAGGGTCCCTGTATAACAGGTCCTCATAGCTTTAGTAGTTGTAAATAGAAAGCAACCAAAAAAGATATAAATAATTTTTTACATATATAAACTTTGCGGGGGGGGGGGGGGGGTATGGGGTCCTCTATTCATTAATTTTAAACTTAAATATTCAGGATGTCGTTCAGTGACAGACGTGATGCTGGAAATACAAAGGTCACAACACACTTTGTCAGGTTAAGAGATTCTATGCACATGTAAAATGAATCTGTATTTTGGAGCCGGCACTACTGCAGACAGTCCTTACAGGATTTCGTGTAGGTTTTTTTTTTTTGGTGGGGGGGGGGGGGCTAAGGTCAAAAATGCTTGATCTAGCTGCAATTTAAAAAAAAAAAAATTCAAAATTTGCGACCTTGGTTTTTTTTTTGGTTTGTTTTTTGTTGCGGAAAACGACTTGAATTGGCGAAATTTATATCGCACAAAATTGTCTTGCGCGGTCTTTCGCAGTGATGTTTGTTGGTAAACGAGGTCTTTTAGCTGTACCCGTATTCGACGCACGCGAATAGAAGAGCGCTTCGGCTGAATGCCATCACGACGCGTCTCGGCCCAAATCTGCGCTGATTTCGAATTGCAATTCCACCATGTGCGAGACGTTACTACAGCGTCGCGATAGCGTATCATAACGAACGTCTTGGCATAAACATCTGATTTTTATTCCAACCGAAACTACCGTCGGCGCTGCTGTTAGAGAGAATGAAGGCGCAAATTCTGATTCAAGAATTCGACCATGCTGTGGTGTGAACTGTAAAGGAAAAGAATCAACAACATTGATGTGATGTCGATTGTTTTCCTGTACCTGAACACCCCCTGAAGTGTGTTATTATTTATTTGTGTAGTAAGAGCAGGCGTTCTCGTGACTTGTTATTACGATTATAGAAATGTTCTGCTCAGTTTAATGTGTTCTAGTTCTGCCGTTTGGGTTCCTGCTCAGTTCTTCTGTCCGTTTGTCCTCTAGACGAGGAGAAAGCAAAGCAGGACCCGGCGTATCACCTGAAGAGCACGAACCTGGAGACACGCGAGACTCTGGCCGAGCTCTATAAGGAGTATAAGGGTGATGAGCTGCTGGCTTCGACCATGAAGGTTCCCGAGGCCAAGAAGACCGACAGATTCAACGCGGTGAGTGAACTGAGCAGAAAGCCCCCAGGCAGTCTGTGACTTTTCTCCGGAAATCGATCTTTCATCTCTCTTTCTTTGTTTGGGTATTAGCTTGGGTATTAGCTTGGGTGAGAGGATCAATGAATTGAGTTGATGTGGTGCAATTCTCTCTGAGAGGATGTTTATTTAACGTTTATGGAAGGAGTCTCCAGTGTCAGAAGACTTCGTTTTTAGAGTGGCTCTCAGGTCTTTCTTAGTTTTATTTTAATTTTATTTATTATAACCGACTCGTGACTTCAGATTTTACTCGTCTATTGCGGTTGTGCACACAGAACCTGGTTTTACTCTGTACGTACACGACCGGTACGAAGTAGGTCCGTTTTTCAGATCAGGAAAGATGTTAGATCGGATTCCGATCCCGCGTTCCAGGCCAGAACCGGCCTAATCGAGATGGTCCCTTTCTGATTGGGGCGTCTTTACTTTAGGACTGCGTGTTTTACTGAAACTCAGACACTGCTGTTGTGAAAAGTGTGTGTGTGTGTGTGTGTGTGTGTGTGTGCACATTCTGAGGTGAATCCTGCCTCTTGGACACCGCCACCATCACACAGCAAGTAGAGCAGAAGACACCACCTCTCCTAATTTGCAACAAGTCTCACACACACACACACACTACCAGCCGAAGAGGGGATGACGGCAGCACGAGTGTGACGCATCAGTCGCTGTGTCATATCATGTTAGAAGTGACACGGTGAAAAAGAACAGTGCATTTCGGTAGCATGACGTGCCCCGAACATGACTCATCAGGAGCCGTACTGCGGACTGTGTGTGTGTGTGTGTGGGTTTGGGTGTGGGTGGGTGCAGTACATCGGCCTTGCTGTCTTCATTCTTAGATTAGCTCCGGTTCTGGCACATCTGCCCACATTCTTTTTCTTTCACGGCTAGATTAACTCTGCGAGCTCAGCCTCTTCACCAAACTGTCGCTTCAATCGGTCGGTTCAGGGGCAGGGATCTCCGGCTCGGGCTCGCCGCTATAGAAACGGCTCGGCTGAGATGCCCCGGTGCGAGCTTCGCCCTCTGAGGCGCTGGTGCTATAAAAGATCGGAACAAATATGTAGCTATTGTGGAAATGGAGTGGGAACGAGTGCAGCTACTTTTGTCTCCGAGCATGTGATGCTCTTCGGGTGGTGAAATGTGCAGCTGTGTGTGTGTGTGTGTGTGTGTGTGTGTGTGTGTGTGTGTGTGTGTGTGTGTGTGTGTGTGTCAGGGCTTGGCGTCTAATGCTCGCTGACGGGCTCGGCTTCGTTACTGCGTCCGTCCTCAGTGAAAACGCAATTCCCAGAACGAAGCAGGTTTCCATGGCGCAGGATTGAACCGGGATGTAGAGGACAGAACACGGTCCTGCTGTTCAGACACAAGAAACATACACAGATTATTAACAGGGAAGGAGTTCGCCTCGCACCTCCGGGGTTAGGGGTTCGAATCCCGTCTCCGCCCTGTGTGCGTGTGAGTTTGCATGTTCTCCCTGTGCTTCGGGGGTTTCCTCCGCCAGTCCAAAGACACATGCGTTGTAGGCTGATTCCGAAATGTCTGTAGTGCGATCGTTACCTGTGATTGGTCGGATCTTTAAAAGGAAATATTAAATGCATATACGACAGTTCAGAACCCCACCATCATTGTGTGTGTGTGTGTGTGTGTGTGTCACTCTGTTTTAGGCTCATTACTCCACAGGTCGAGTGTCCGCCTCCTTCACCTCCACTGCTATGACTCCAACCACCACACATGAAGCAGGTATGATGCTCACACACTGAATCCTCCTTCACCTCCAATCTTTATATAATTATATACTTATATTCCTGCAGGAAAACAAACCCAACGAGAGCTATTGACTTTATGCTCGAGGATTCTATATATATGTGTGTGTGAGAGAGAGAGAGAGAGAGAGAGAGAGAGAGAGAGAGAGAGAGTTTTCTGCGTCTGAAGAATGATAAATTCTTGTTTTTCTGTCGTGTGTGTGTGTCGTGTGTGTGTGTGTGTGTGTGTTCAGACGCTATCGCAGACGATACAGTGCGCTACCAGTACGTGAAGAAGAAAGGCTACGTCCGCCTCCACACCAACAAAGGAGACCTGAACGTGGAGCTGCACTGTGATAAGGTACACACTCACACACACACACACACACACACACACACACACACACACACACACACACACGTACGCACCTGAGGTTTCCACACTGCCCTACGAGACTCTAGGGCTGTCGCATTCTTTCACAGATTGCTCATAAAATGTAATATTTAATGAAATAATTACTAACGATTTTACGAAGTCAGTAATTGCTCAGTCATTTATCTGAGAAGTTCCTCGCTGGAGAATAAAATTCAAACTCGAGCGCTTAAACATTTCAGTATGTAACTATTACGGCGATTTGAATAGTATTCAGAGTGTGAAATTGGTTTCGGCGGCTTTACTGCGCACACACACACACACACACACACACACACACACGGAGAGAAAGAGAGAGAGAGAGAATGTTTGTCTGTGTAAGCAGGTGAAGGCAGGCTCTATTTTTTGACGCACACAATCTCTCTGTCTGTCTCTCTGTTATTCTTGCTGTCTGTCTCTCCTGTTTCCTTCTGTCTTTCTTTCTCTCTCTCTCTCATTGTATCTGTCTATTTTTGTCTTCCTCTTCTTGTATCCTTGGATCTTTCGTTATACATCTTAATAGTTCTGTGTGTCTGTCTTTCGGCTTCTCTCTCTCTTACTCTCCTCTTATCTCTCACTCTGTCCCTCTGACTTTGTCTTTGTCTCTCTTTCTCTCTCTGGCTTTGTCTTTCTCACCATCTCTCTCTTTGTCTCTCTCTCTCTCTCTCTCTCTCTCTCCTTTTGTCTCTCTAACTGTCTCTCTGACTGTCTCTCTGACCGTCTCTCTTTCTCGCTGGCTTTGTCTTTCTCACCGTCTCTCTCTCTCTCTCTTTTTGTCTCTCTGACCATCTCTCTAGCTGTCTCTCTGACCGTCTGTCTTTCTCGCTGGCTTTGTCTTTCTCACCGTCTCTCTCTCTTTCTCTTTGTCTCTCTTTTTGTCTCTCTGACCATCTCTCTAACTGTCTCTCTGACTGTCTCTCTTTCTCACTGGCTTTGTCTTTCTCACCATCTCTCTCTCCTTGTCTCTGTCTCCCTCTCTCTCTCTCTCACACACACACTCTCTCTGTCTGTCTCTCTCTCTGTCTGTATACAGATCAGATCACACTATGAGCGAACAAGGCAGAGTCTGACTCCGAGAGACAGAACGCTGGAGGCAGATGTTGTGTAGATTAAATAATTCGTCCTCTAATAACCGTGTTCCACTAACAAGGGGGTGTTGGTCCCAGTTTATCACCATGGCAACGTCTTAAACGAGTTACTTTCAGGAGCACTATTATGAAGCGGCATCGGTGTCGAAGATTCTTGCTGAAACGAAATAATAGCCAACTAATTTTACATTACAGCTCGTTAAACAGGAGCGACACGATTAGTTCCACAGAGCTGCGTGATTAATTCAACAGAGCTGCGTGATTAGTTCCAGTGACCTGCGCGATTAGTTCCAGAGAGCTGCGCGATTAGTTCAACAGAGCTGCACGATTAGTTCAACAGAGCTGCGCGATTAGTGGCGATGCTGCCGAAGCTGCGTGTTCACGCCCGGTGAGCGAGAGCGCGGAGCAGAAAGTTTACAGCGGATATTTTGGGCCGTCATAGTGGCGGTTCTTCCTGTAGGCGCTGTCGTGGCGTGGTTCAGTACCGAGCGGTTATTTCTGTTGAGTTTAAAATGCCAGTGTGTGACTTTGTGGTGTTGCAGGGGCATGCTGTATCCACGAACGGTCATGTGATCCAGCTCCCTCACTTTCCACAGGGAGAATTTAAAGAGTCCATTTAACCCTTTTGGTCTCTGTGTTCTATCTGAACAGAGCTGAGTACAGTATAAACTCTACAGGTGCTTTGTATTCGCTGGTGTACGACTGTCCTCTGCATTTTTACTGCGTTCTCTTACTGATTATATAAATAGTCTTTTTTTTTTTCCTCTTTAAACTCTGTCTTTTTATCCATTTATTCTCTCCGTTTTTACCAAGTCATTTTCTTCTTGTAGTGAGGGGAGGAGCTTTAGGGCTTTTAGTGCCACAGGTAAAGGTGTGTCCTGATTGGTTGATACATCGACTGTGCGGGTGGAAAGCAAGAGAGTAGAGTGTGTGTGTGTGTGTGTGTGTGTGTGTGTGTGTGTAAGAACGCATTTCAGACTTAAGTATAAATAAAATGCAGAAAAATAACTCAAGGGAATGGTAAATGAAATGATGTATAAATTATATAAGGAATGACTAATGGAGGAAAGCTGAAACACAGCGAGGAGTTTGTTTACAGTGACGGTGTGCGTAACTCGGCAACAACGTTCTCTTCCCTTACATGACGTGTCAGTATGTCCCAGTACTTGCTTAGTCTGTGCAAGTACACACTCAGAAGTATGTACTGTTTCTTCATAAAAAGAGTGTGTAGTGTGAGTAGGTGAACTGGGAGTCAGCGTGTGTTTTAGTCTGGATAATAAACTTTATTTTCAAACGATGCAAGGAAATGCTCATGTGAACATAAAACTTCTCAGAAATGCGTCCATGTTGGTGCATACACAGCTGTAGAGCCACTCGTGTATCATAATCTGTCTCTCTCGTACTCGTGGGCATCCTCGTGAAGGTTTTGTTTATAATTTATGATTAGGTGGAAAGCTTCCTCTGAGGAGTGATGCTCCTCTGGACACAGCTGCGATGTTCCTCACTGACTGTGTGTATACCGTAGAGTGGGATTTATACACAGCCTTAACGGCTACGATGTTAGGATTAAAACAGGTTGTTTTTTGTTGGTTTTTTTCAAAGTGTGATCAAGATTCCACAGCGTTGTTGAATTCTCAATTCTGATTGGTCAGAAGGTGTGGGATTGTTTGTTTGTTTGTTTGTTTGTTTGTTGTTTTCTCAAACAGCAGCACTGACCGTAATTCCAATCAGTTTTATATTCAAGTGCTCGTTCTGTTATGTTATGGTTTCTATAGCAACAGCTCACTTACCAGGGACATACCGTTGTTGACATGGTGATGTCTTCTGTAAGGAGATGTTTGTTTGAGGTTTTCTTGGAAGGAGTCTCCAGTATCGGTGCTTTGTAACCGAGCCAGAAAATGTCCCGTTTTGTGGTTTCTCGATAACATGACAAGCTGCGTATTTTATCTTATTAACGTGTTGTTTTTTTGTTTTGTTTTTTGGGCTTTTTTTTTTTTTTTTTTTTTTTTTTTTTTAAAAAAAAAAGGAGAAAACAGGAAAAGCCAGTGAAGGAAGGGTGGGTTTTTATAGCTGCTATGATATAAGTGATAACAGGAACTAACTCGTCCTGCAGACATTCCACAACTTCAAATGTAACTGTAAAAGGATAAAAAGCACGATGTGGTGTTCTGTAATTAATAAAGAGCTGTGATTGTTGGCATGCTGCTGTGATACAAGAGGAATAAAACACGTCAGGACCTGCAGTTATTGAAAAATTCCTGTAACAGCACATGCTTGTGGTTTTTAAAATTTTTTATGATGTTTTTTTTTAACTTACCTAATGCCTTGAGTCCTGCATAGTGTGTGTGTATGTGTGTATGTGTGTGAGAGAGAGAGAGAGAAGGTTCACACACTCTCATAAGATTCGAGTTATCACACCAAAACATACAAGTGATCTTATTTCCTTTCTCTCTCTCTCTCTCTGTCTCTGTCTGTCTTGCATCCTGTCTTTGATTATAAAAACAAGCACAACCCTCCTGAGTGTGTCTGTGTGTGTGTGTGTGACTGAGATAAAGCTGCCTGGCAGGCATAGAGACAACCCGCTGCAGTCTTGGCCGCAGTAACTAGGTTCTGCTTTCGCTTGTTTTCATTGGCTGCGTTCTCGTCAAATCAGGACGAAGAAAATAAGCGATAAGAAAACGTCCCTCCTTTCTCTTCTATCCTTCCCTTGTTTTTGTCCCCTTTACTCCTCCCCTAGGTCCACCTCCACTCTCCTGACCACACGGCTTTTTTTTTTTTTTCTTCTATTTGCGGCTCAGCGTTTATTTTTGACTCCTCTAACCTCTCTGGTTTTTTCCATTGATTTACAGCTATATTTTAGATCCCCGAGCCAAGTTTTCCTGTGCGGTTTCCCATTAAAGCGTGGAAATTAATTGGACAAAATGTTGTATCTTTTTCAAACAGCTTGTTTCTTTGGGGTTTTTGTTTGGGTTTTTTTTGGCATAAATTCTCTTGATTGATTGATTGATTGATTGCGTGTTTATGAATCAGGGAGATTAAAACTCGGCTTACATCGTTACGCTTTTGACCCCGTTTGAGGGCGCACAAACTTTTAATCGAAATCCGCTCAGTGACGGGCCGTTCGTAGGTGTAGAAAGTGTTTTATTAACCGTTGATTTAAAAAAAAAAAAAAAAAAGAGCTCTTCTAGCGAGGGATGGAGATGAGCTAAAGAAATGGAGAGCTCGTTATACCTGGAACGCTGGTCATTAAAACGACTGGTTTTATGGTTAAAAATGATTGGGGAAAAGGGAAGTGACATGTTTTACAGCATCATGAGTCTCCGCTCATTCCTAACAGCTTTAAAGCCTTTTATAGCGTCTTGTTTGGTAGTTATTTGTCTTAATGCAGTCGTGTTTATGCAGCACCATCGATTTAAGCGGACATTATTTTGGTAAATAATTGAAAATCTAACAAATCGAATTAAGCGCTCATACGGGATCACGGCGTTCTTTGGAGAGTTGTTACTCTCGTGATGTCGTTCCCTCGCTGTTTTCCAGATTCCAGCTTAATCACTGCGTCAAGGTCATATAGACATGTTCTTGAGCACTGTTATTGGAAATCCATTGTGCTGAATGGTTTCACATTTCATCTTGGCAACCCGTCTCGTTATTCTTCATAAGCTCCGCCCCGTCGCGTACCGGCGCTACATCTGATAAGCTTTTGAAGGCAGCATTGAACATATTACAGCTTGAGGCTGTCTAAAAAGTGTGTGAAGTCACCAGCTTTCTAAAATGTCACATTTATCGTAGGCGTCATTTTTCCCAGCTCGTTATTCATCATTTAAAAAAATAATAAATCGTGATTAATGATTTTAATAGATTTTATTGTCCGGGGATTGCGAGTTTAAATCCTGTCGGTACCACAACCACACGTATACGTCACGTATTCGTCAGTGTGTTACGCTGCCCTGTGATTGAGCATTAACATGGCTTCGCGTGTCCCGGAAGAAGGAGGTGTTCGCTCTCACCCTCCTGGTAGGTCGCCGTCGTAGCGCCGGCCGGTTCGTGGGAATTGGCGGGAATTGGTGTAGGGAGAAAACAGGGGTAAAACCTGTTTAAAAGAAATTTAAAAACACAGTTTAACCATGCAGAACTAAACCATCAGCCTAAAAATCAGGATGGTGCTCCATCGTTTCCAGCATCAAAGAGAGTAAGATGCAGTCAGGAACTGCTGGGTGGCAGCGGCAATCGCAAAAACTCAGCTTGATGGTGGATTCTTAGGCGATTCCGCCGTAAAGCGGCGCTCGAACGTGAAAAAACACAGCCGTGTCCGACGTTTTCAGCGTTTCGGCGTGTCTGAGTGTTGACTTCCACAGGAAAGTAAAACGAAATCTTTCTGTGGAATCCCTAATGAATATTGTAACTGATGCTAACGGAATATTTGTCTAATATTAGCCAAGTCAAAAGTACATCGATCGATTTTTATTACATTTTTTCTGCATTAATGACCTTGAAATATTCTCCATTAGCATTGACGAGAATCGAGTGGTTGCATGTGGATTTATTTATTTATTTATTTATTTATTTATTTATTTGGAACGGGCTGAAACTAGTATGTCGGATCAGATCCCGCACCTCTCCTCTTTCCTCAGAAAATGAATTTCCACGTCTCGAATTTCACTCCCAAACCTCCAAACTCTCTGAAACCCAATTTCCAAGTGCCCGGTTACAGTCGCCAAGGCGAGATTAGGGGAGGGGTTTAGTCAAGGGTCAGTTGTCAAGTTATTAAAAAACAAAAAAATCCAATTCCGAACAATAGGATTTATTTTTATCTTTTAAACATATTGCATTTTTGTTGAAGCTATGATGTTTCTTCTTTCAGATTCCCAAAGCTAGTGAGAACTTTATAAAGCTGTGTAAGAGAGGCTACTACGATGGAACCGTCTTTCACCGCTCCATTAGAAACTTCATGGTAAGAGTTAAAAAAAAAACAAAAAAAAAAAACACACCAGGCCACATACTGATTTAAATATTGTGGGTTCCACATCTCAAGTCATGCGTGCTTCGTGAAAACATGTTTTAACGCGTCCATCACGCATCGTGAATCAGGATGCCTGCGTTTCGGTTTCTTCACCGATTTGTACACCCATAAAGTATCCTTAAAGTTTAAAAAAAAAAAATCATTATTATTCAGATCTCGTTAATGTATCAGGGTTTAGTGTAGTATTCGTCCTGCTAGCGCTGCCAGAGTTGCCACGGTGCTGGTTTGTTTCCTGTGCTGAAAAATTCCATACACGTTCATCCTTCCATAAAGCTGAAGAATTATACAGCGACATGTACGGTAAAAGCATGTACATCGCTTTATAAGTATAAGCAGCTATGCTATGATTAAAATGCAAATTTCTACATGAATATGCGTTCAAATGTCAAACCCATCTAACCATTAGAGACCTAAACTTGTGTGGGGGGGGGATCTAATCTTTAGACGAATCTTACCTAATGCACTTTTAAATACAGACATCGTATTTTCGTTATTGACGAAACACGAGCAATACATACAGTAACTGTACATACAGAGGTACTGTGTTGAACAAATGATACTGCATACCTCAGAACATGGTAGAGGGTCAAAACATCTCTTGTACTACAGAAAATATTCTATTCTGGTCTCTGGCTAAGTCCGTATCAGCTGAGCATGCAGTATTTACTGTCACGTTATTTAGACTACTCCAAATAGATCGTAACCTCTGACCCGTTCATCAGGAGCTGCTGCGTTTAGAATATTTATTAATCATCTGATCTGATTGCGTTCTGTTTTCTAGATTCAAGGAGGAGACCCGACAGGCACCGGTACAGGTAACGACGTGTTCGTGTACTCTTACACACTCACTGACTGTTTAGAGGAGGGGTGGGCAGTCTCATTCGGAAAGGGCCGGTGTGGGTGCAGGTTTTCATTCCATCCAAGCAGGAGGCACACCTGATTCCACCTGTGTGATCGGTTCATCTTGGCTTCCGATAGACTCCGATAGGAGTGGCTTCTGCTTGGTTGGAATGAAAGCCTGCACCCACACCGGCCCTTTACAGGGACGATTGGACACCCCTGGTTTAGAAGGTACAGTACACCGTCCACAGAGGCAGGGATGGAAAGTGAAGGTATACATTTTTCGAGTGTAGTTCAATGAAAGTGCCTTTTTTTTTTTTTTTTTTTAAACAAGACATTTAACCCCAGAAGACTGTAAGCCAGTTAAAAGTCAACTGTGTGTGTGTGTGTGTGTGTGTGGTGCTGCTACGAGTGGTTCAGATAGTTTGAGAAACAGTCCATCAACCAAAAATGGGTCCAAGATACAAGCCGGGGTGCCAATATTTTTGGAAATAGTTTAAGACTAACTATGTGGGTGTGGAAATATGATGTTGAAATAAACCTACACAACTTGCCAATATGTTTACGCTTAAAATCTTATTCACTGCAAGTGTTATTCGTCGACTCCGTAAGTATTGGCGCCCTTTGCGGAAAATATCCGGTCCGCAGTGAGGGTTTTTGAGTGGAGCTTATCCAGGCTGGCCGTTCAGCTCGGGAAAAGCGTGTTCTGCGTCAAGCTCTTATGAAGTTTTCATATCTGTGCCTAAACATCAAAAGTGTGTGTGTGTGAGAGAGAGAGATTGATAATAACTCGGGCCATTTTGCTCATGGATCCATTATGAAGTGTATCATTGCTGGAGATTAATTTTACAGGGTGATGAAGTGGCTGCTGACTAAACATTTAAGGTTGGCAGAGGATTAAAAGCCTATTTAATTACGCCATGCCTCCGAGTCAGGAAGGACTTTAAGGTGCCGGTGTTGAGGGTGAATAGCACGGCGCTGATTGTAGGACTGTACCGGGCTGTAAAAATCGCACCGTGTTCATGACGGTACAATAAAGGAGGGAGGTTACAGTGCTTAAGCTTTAATCACAGACATGATGCAGAAGCACAGCCTCAGAAAACAGTGCACTATATATAGCATGAGCATCATTAAACATGCACCAGCTAGCAGAAGGAGAAATGAAACCGTTGAAGGTGGGAAAACAGTGTTGGATATTGTGTTTTTTTTTGTTCTCTGGTCTGTCTGAGAGTACGGCTCACGGGTGTGTTCTCAGTTTTGTGAGCACATGCTGCTGTAAGTGAGAGTTTCACACCTTCAGTAGAGCTGCAGCAGTTTTTATTTCCCTGATGCTGAATATTTTTACACCCGAATTATATATAAATATCACACTATCAAAAATATAAACAGTTTTTATAGCACTGCTGACTCCAGATAACAAAGCTGACGGTGGAGTAGTAGAGTGGTACGTCTTGTGTTTCGCAAACTATTAGGCGTTTAAAGCTGCTGTTAGATGCTGTAGCTTATACAACACAGTGTTTAAATTAGTACTTTAAGTATAATTTTATTTATTCATTTTTTAATTCATATTCTCTCAGCGTCCAGTTTATTAGGAACACCTATACACTTGCACATTCATGCAGGGGTTTTTTTTTTTTTTTAAAGTTTTTTTTTTTTATGTCAGCAGCGCAGTGCGTAAGACGATGCAGATACAGGTTACGAGCTTCAGTTAACGTTCATATCAAACATCAGAACGAGGAAAATGTGACTGACTGACATGGTACTTGGTGCTAGACCGGCTGAGTATTTGAGTATCTTAGAAACCGCTGGAACCTTCTTGGATTTTCACCACGTGCAACCGTCTATCGAGTTTACACAGAATTGTGTGGAAAACAAAAACTAACTAACCTGATAATTAAATTATAATGAGCTTTGATGTATTTTTGAGAGGAAAAGAAGAAACGAAATTCTAGCTAGCTGAACATAATGCAACCATGAAGCACATGCGGTTCGCACATTTGCCTCGCACCTCCAGGGTCGGGGGTTCGAATCCTGCCTCCTCCCTGTGTATGCGGAGCTTGCATGTTCTCCCCGTGATTCAGGGGTTTCCTCCTCCAGTCCAAATCAGTTGTAGGCTGATTGGCATTTCCACGTTGTCCGTTGTGTGTGTTTGAGATTATACACTGTGACGGGTTGCCAGCCCCACCCCCCGTCCAGGGTGGTCTCCTACCTTGTGCCCCGAGTTCCCTGTGAGAGGCTCCAGGCTCCTCCCGGACGCTGTGTAGGATAAGCGGTATGGAAAATGGATGTGTGTATGGAATAACCGTGTGGTTATATGAAAATAATCCATGCTGGGGTGGTGTGATGCGGCACGATGCAAAGTGGAGTCCCAGAAGTGGTTCATTTTCATATCACAGCACAGTCCGGAGTGCGTTATTCTGAGCTTTGCCGTCGCGCTCCTGAGAAACCGGAAAGCGTAAAACTCCTGTTCTCAACCTGTTCCTGTGCTGGGAAACTTTTACTAAGCACTGTGACTGATTAAAAAAAAAAGCACTGACTGTTACTCTTTCCATCAATAAATGAGTGTCTCCTTACAAAAAAAAGCATCACCACAGTCAATGATTTATCAACGATTATACAGGTCTCTCTGTTAAAGAACAAAACACTTATTTACATCCTACATTTATTCATTTAGCAGACGCTTTTATCCAAAGCGACTTACAATGGAGGAAAGCAAAGTGATATATCAAGTGAACTAGTAGTGCTACCATGCAAGGTTTTTTTTTATTGAGTTCTAGAGAAGCAAAGTGCACAGAGTAGAGGTGTAAGAGCCAGTTTAAATGCAGAAATTATTTTATTTACTTATTTTTTTAATAAGGGGGAGGGGTGGAGTTAGGGGTTAGTTAAGTGACATATATAGTGACATATATATATAGTGACATATATAGTGACAGATTCTGCTGTCCGGATTGAGGTTGGAAGTTCATTCCACCATTGAGGGACAGTCGGTTTAAAGGTCCTGGAAAGGGACTTCGTGCCTGGCTGAGTAGGCACTACCAGGCGTCGGTCGTTAACTGATCGCAGGTTGCGTGAGGGAACATAAACCTAAAGGAGAGAGTTGAGGTAGAGGGGTGCTGTTCCAGACAAGGTCTTGTATGTGAGCATCGAGGCCTTGTATTTGATGTGGACAGCTACAGGAAGCCAGTGGAAGGAGATGAAGAGGGGTGTGACATGGGTTCTGTCGGTCTGGTTGAAGACAAGGCGTGCTGTTGCTTTCTGAATCATCTGAAGGGTTTTGATGGAGCTGGCTGGGAGCCCCGGGAGTAGTGAGGTGCAGTAGTCCAGTTTTGTGATAATGAGCCTGGACTAGTAGCTGTGTGGCCTGTTCTGTGACATAGTGTCTGATTTTCTTGGTGTCGTACCGTGCAGTTGTTGAAATGTGGTCTGTAAAGGTCAATTTGTCATCAAGAGACACCCCAAGGTTTCTGGCTCTCCTGGTCGGCTCGATTGCGGTCGAGCCGAGCTGTACGGTGAGGTTGTGGTTGATTGAGGTGCAGGCAGGGACGACGAGAAGCTCCACTTTGCCAAGTTGAGCTTAACGTTTTTAAATCCATTTATTGTCGGTCCTAGATCATGTGGCGCGTCTGCCGTACAAGCTGATGTGAACCAGCTGTTACTATAGAAACGATAAGGTAATAGAACGGAACATCAATAGAAATAGGTTTTTTTTTTTTATATAATGAGCCGTTCTGTTATGGAAAAATAGTACGCTCCTTCTGACCAATCAGATTTACCCCCAATTTACTTTTATTTTACTTCACTGATGTTTGCAGTGTTGGAAACTTTCTTTTCTTTTGTTTTTCTTCTTTTTTTTTTTTTTAATGAATGTACAGTTGTCTAATCATTACAAAAACAAGATGTACCCTTACAGTTCTCTTTGTATGCCGCGTCCTCTCTCTCACACGCACACACAGTGCAGCGAATTAATGCTGTGCCTAATTCTCACCCTACCCTCTGGAACTGAAAGGACGGTAAGTGTAACTTTCTGGCAGTTGAAGTAGGAGAGGTCACCTTGCCTTGGGAGGAGTAAGAGGAACTCTCCTCTCTGCTTCACTACGCCTGAATAATTTGTGCGCGTGTGTGTTTCTGAATATTAGAGTTGCGAAACGGAATTGCAGGTTTGTGCGCTTTAAATGGTGTCTGGGCGGCGACTTAGTTTTGGCACTTAAATCCAGCATGGCCGGTATAAATGTCTAAACAGTGCTGCAGGAGGTTTTTTTTTTTTAATATATATATAATCCCCTCATTGCTAGCTGGCAACAAAGCCTGTGTAATTGTCTTTCCTGGCTCATGTATTGTCTAAACTTGCTTTGGAAGAGTCAGAAGTAAAGCAATTTCAGTAACATGACAAGCTGCAGTTATTCGTCTCATGAACCTAGAGAGAGAGAGAGAGAGAGAGAGAGAGAGAGAGAGAGAGAGGTGACTGAATGATTGCTTATAGCTGCTGTAACGTAAGTGATAACATGAACTAGCTTCCATTACATTAAATGTAACTATAAATGGATAAAAAGTACATGCTGCTCTTTAATAGTTTGCAATTGTTGGAAAGTTCAGGGTGGTAACAGTAACTCAGAGTAGCATCACACCTCCTTGTCATTAATTATTTACCCCTAGCACACCTAGTCATGGGTGGTTGTTGTTTCTCGTGTGTGTATTTCTTGTGTAGGAAATGGTACAATAGCACAATTAATTATTCATAATGTGCTTTTTTGTTTTTTTGTTTTTTTTTTTTAAATCCCTCAGTTTAGATCCCTCAGGCTTGACTCTGGATTGTGGAACTTGCGTGAGAACCGAATAGTCGTGTGTCTGTCTGTTCGTCTCTCGCCCGTATGAACCCGGGATTAGTCGTGTGGATAGACTGGTCGATCAGCTGTGAAGTCACATGTGTTTCAAACCGTTCCTCTTCTTCGAGCTGTCTCGAAATAAGAGGAACTCCGAACAGATGCAACAACGCAACAAAACACGTTATCACCCGCTCACATGTCTCTGTTTATTTGGTTGTGTAATAGACCGTGTGAGATCTCTGCTGCAGCTTGTTTTCTTGGCTTGTTTGATTTGCACTGACAGGGAATTTCATCCACTTCCTAGAACGTCTTCACTTCCTATTTATTTATTTATTTATTTATTTAATCAACTCAGTGGCATGGTGAGGGTAGGAAATGTCAACCAGGCCATAAATTATGCAGAAATATCACCGGGGTAATGTTTACGAGGGTACGCGGTGTTTGAAAAGGCAGATCGGTGAGCGGTAAACACGTCCCTGCGTGACGCCGGCAGCTGCCGAGAGCGCCGGCGAGAGTCTGATCTCGGATCAGCTTCTTTATTGAGACGTTATTGGATTTGTTAGGCTGTGAAGGAGGGGGTGCTAATCAAAGGTCACAGTGTGTTGAGGCGTTTATGTTGCAATAAGTGTGTTGCTGAAGTCTTGGCTAGTTCAGTTCTAACAGTGATTTAGGGGCAGAATTACTGGGTTCGGAGCATGGATGCATGATCACACACACTGTGCCTCGCTGAGAGCTGGCCCTCCTGCTGAGCATTTGATTGAGGTGTATGACGAGTTAATTAATCTGCCTGCTTTGGGGGTTTTCAGGATGAGCTTATTTTGGTGGAAAACCCTCACGATGGCGTGGTGTTCAGTTCGCATCTGAAAAGCCTAAAGATATTCCTATTTCAGTTTGCTTAACGCAAAGCCCGACTGATGTATCAGTTCAATATTAAATTCGGTCCATCTTATACCACAGCAGTCTGCCAGTGCTAATAGTTTATTATTTATTAAAGAACTGCACACCTTTTTTTTTTTTTTTTTTTTTTTTTTTTTTTTTAAATCCATTTATTCTGAAGATTTTCCCCTATTGGAAAACTGTTATAAAGACTTTGATCATCTTTGTAACAGTGCCTGTTGATGAAGTTGATATATTTGAACAAAACCACAAGGAAAATTTGCTTTTCAATCATCTATTCAAGAGAAATATCAATAGATGTGGTGTTACTTATTCCACAGAAGAATATCCTCCTTGGTCTCAGAAGCTAGTATTGCCCCGTTTAGCAGAAATAACTTCACGTAGGCGTTTTGCATAATTGTCCACCAGTCTCTGACATCGGCTTGCTGGAGTTCTTGACCAGTCTTCCATGCAATATTCTTTCGGTTGCAAGATGTTTGAGGGTTTTCTTGCATGTTCTGCCCTTTTCAAATCCCCTCACAACATTTCAATGGAATTCAAATCCGGGCTTTGACTAGGCCGTTCATTCCATAACCCTCCATTTCTCCTTTTTGAGACATTCTTTGGTGGATTTGCTCGTGTGCTTAGGATCATTATCCTGTTGAAAGGCCCACTTTTGGTTCAACTTTCAGACAGATGGCCTCTCATTATCTTCAAGCACTCTTTGATATGATGCAGAATTCATAGTTGAATCAATGAATGCAAGCTGTCCAGTCCCTGAGGCAGTGAAGCAACCCCAAACCATAACATTTCCACCACCGTGCTTCACAGTTGGTATGAGGTGCTTCTCCTGAAAAGCTGTCTTTGGTCTGCACCAAACATGTCTGCTGTTACTGTGGCCAAACAACTCTATCTTTGATTCTTCTGTCCAGAGCACGTTATTGCAAAAGGCCTGGTCTTTGCCTATGTGCTCACTGACAAACTGTAGTCTTACAAAGCTTTTTTTCTGGCACGCCTCCCACGCAGCTCAAATTTGTGCAATCTCTTTCTGATTGTGGAAGCATGCACTTTGACACCAACAGTTGCGAGACTTACTAGCAGATCCTGTGATGAAATTTTGTGGTTCTTGGAGACTTCTTTTTGCATCAGACGGTCTGCTCTTGGGCTGAATTCGCTGGGACGGCCAGTCCTGGACAAACTGGCAGTCGTTTGAGATCTTTTTAAATCCCTTGCCAGAATCATAGGCATCTAAAATGTTTTTTTTTTCCTGAAGGCCTTACAGAACTCTGTATCTTGGCATGATGACACCACACACTTCAGCAGCAAAGGGAACACCAGACACTAGATATGAGAGGCGTATAAATAAGACCGGTTCCTCCTGCACTCCTTAAGCAGGTTCTAATCACTGGCACACAATCTTAAACACCTGATTCTAATTTTCTGGAGTTGAAGGTGTGATAACTGTAAGGGTGTACTTACTTTTTCCATGCTGACCTATTTTTTTTTTTGTTCATTTTAAATTGTGAAAATTACTCCACAATGTCAATTGTATGCGTCGTTTGATAGTGAGTCAACTTTATTAATAGACGCTGTTTCAAAGAGGGTCAAATGTTTGCTCGTCCAAATATGTCAAAAAAGCCACCAATTTCCATGGGGTGTACTTATTTTTTTCACATGACTGTATATGGATTACGTACTCGAGGTTAAATTGCTTACTTATTTACATTTACAACATTTAGCAGACACTCGTTTTCCAAAGCCACTTCCGTTTTTAGTTCACTTTGGCTTATGTAACTTTAGTGAAAGATAAACAAGGCCTGTTTTATGTGGTCGATCACGCATATACACTACCGCTGTCGGTGAATTAGTATAGAAAATGCCGGAATATTCTTTTTAAATGATTGTTGCTAAATCTATAGGGAAAAAACTGTTGGTCTCAGAGAGGGGCGGAGGTGAAATGTCCATCATCATGGGAGCTGTTAGAAGAGACGAACTCGGCACTAATAGTGGAACTGCTTCTCCTCATGCCCTTGTTTGTTTTTTCTTTTCTTTTTTTTCTTTTCACCCTGCGGTTCTCATTTGCGTTTGCAGCGTTGACTTTTATGATGTTTGTCACGGCGATCGAACTCCTCAGTTATATTTTGCCGTGAGCAATTAAATCCATTTCTCTCAGCCAGATTGTGTTTATCATCATTGCTATGCGGTTATGACAGGGGAAAAAAAAATCTGCTAATCGCCTTTAACGTGATCGTATGTTTTATCGTCTATGGACCACTGCCGATGATAAATAAACGCACCCCTCAGGGATTAGTTGCCTAACCGATTCCTTCGCTTCTTTCTTTCTTTCTCTCTCTTTGTGTGTGTGTGTGTGTGTGTGTGTGTGTGTGAAAGGTGGCGAGTCATACTGGGGTAAGCCATTTAAGGACGAGTTCAAGCCCAATCTCTCGCACACCGGCCGTGGCGTGCTCAGCATGGCCAACTCCGGGCCCAACACCAACAAATCTCAGTTGTGAGTGTTTTAATTCTGTTGTGTGTTTCATCAACAAACGATAAAACTGAAGCTTGTTGTAATATATATATATATATATATTTTTTTTTTCCCTCCTTTTTTTGCAGCTTTATAACGTTCCGGTCGTGCACATACCTGGACCGAAAACACACCGTATTTGGCAGGTGATGAAAAAATTAACACTTTACCCTCTGCTTGTGTCTCTGTGTGTGCGTTCGCAACGATTGTGTGTTTGTCTTGTCGTGTGTGTGTGTGTGTGTGTGTGAGTAAAATGTCATGTTTGCTGTGCTCACCGTGTAGAGTGTATTCTAGGTAGAAGCATGTGTGCTGTTTAGTCAGAACATTCCAGAACACTTGTGTGTGTGTGTGTGTGTGACAGTCTTGCCCATTTGGCAATGAATTATAATCCTTTGGCTAAAGCTTGTCGTGGAAATTAGACAACACTCGCAGACTCGTCCTCTGAAGGGAAAAAGGTTTATTACAGAAAGATGGTTGATACAGGATAGAATAAAGCAGGATAGAATAATGAGAGCGCTCTGAAGAGCTTGTGCTGAACCACTACTATATATATGTATATACACGCAGAGCATGACACACTGTGTACGGATAAGAGGCGGTTTGAGGCAGTTCAAACAGGCTTTGTTTTAGGATCTTGGAAGGTGTGCAGACGCACCTTGAACAGAAGAACATGTTTGTGTCTCTGTAAGCAGACAAACATTCTGTACTGATCTCAGTGACATGACATGGACCTCTTAGGCGTTATCCTCTGTTGAGAATGAAACAGAACAAGAACAAAACTATTCCAAAGTAAAGATGAGTAATTTCCCTCACAAGCTGAGGAATTCAGAGAGTTGTCAGCATAAGTCTAGACCAACGGCTTCTGTTCTCACACACACACACTACCACTCTATCTACACATACACTGATATACTGTACTGTAAACACTGTAAAACCTTGCACACAGACCACTATACAGTCTCAGCCAGGCACACATCCTTGCGTAAAGCCAATCTCTCTTTCTCACACACACACACACACACACACACACACCCCTTGACCTTCAGCCTATGAGATTTCTGTAAGCCCAAACAATCCTCAAATAAGAAATCCCAGTAACCCGAGGCCCTGCAGGAACAGCTGGACAGTAAAAATCCAATATTCTGTATGTGAGATAATGAATTCATCAGTGACTGTAGCGTTTCTGTCTCGAAAATATGAGAAACCTACTACTCGAATTGGCGAAATTGCAGTCGTGCGAAATTGTTCTGCGCGGTCTCTCACAGCGATGTTTGTTGGTAAACGAGACCTTTTTACTCATGTTCGACTCACGTGACCCGAAGAGCGCCCCGGCCGAACGCGCGTCTAGACGCGTCTCGTCTCGGCCCAAATCCGCGGGGAACATTTTGAAAATTTGAACGCTCTCAGAATATTGCGGCGTTAGCTTGACTTTGCGTTGCGTTCTGCGGTCGCAAAATTTCAAAATCCTAGAGGGACTGAAAAGAGCTGCTGGTATTGAAAATGAATCAACACATTCTGACCAATTAGGGTGGAGATTTCAGCTGCGTAGTAGTACAGTTATGTAGATGGTTCTTAAAAGGTCCTCGGGATGATTTCCGTAGTGCAGTAGGCTTCGGGATTCAGGATCGAGTATCGAGCTACAGTTACAGCATCGTGCTACGTCACTTCACCTCACATCAATACATGTCAAGTGGGAATGTTGTTTAGCAATGACAGCCAATGAGAAGCAGGCTGAGCGTATGACCTCGTCAGCATCTGTGTCGCTGAAAAAAACCAAACAAATAGCCTGGATACGTAAACTCAGTAAAGATCTGTTGATTTACCAGACAGTGTTTTCAAAAATAAACGTCTCCTGTTATGTCTGGTTTATTAACTTTCATTGGTGCTCCTTTTGAAGTTATATTCCTCATCATCGCTGGCTAGTTCATCAGCGGCCGTTTTCAATTCTCTCGAATTATACAGTGCATTTGTTTGAGCTTTCTTAATGCGGCATTGGGGAAACCGTGCCGTTTCTGTAGAGACGGGGACATGGCGTCTTCTAGATGATCGCTAACACAGATTTCTGCTCTCTCTGTCAGGGTGGTGGGGGGATTCGAGGCCCTCACAGCCATGGAGAACGTGGAAAGCGATCCTAAAACGGATAAACCCAAGGTACTCGGAGCATCCCTTTTCTTTCCTTCTTCACTCAAGATGTTCGTGTGTCTGAAAAGTGGTGCACGGATGTCATTAATGGAGCAAGGCATGTCATTTTGTGCTTAATGGACGCCTCGGAGCTCCGGCTGTTTTCTTTCACATCGCCTCAATCCTCAAAGGAGCTGAACTGACTCATGCTGTAGCTTTTACCGTGAAAGAGGATTTCTCTGAGGAATTACCCCAGACTCGCACAGCTTTCGCCCTCTAAACCTATCATTTGTTTTTATTTATTTCAATTTTTTTTTTTTTTTTTTTTTTTTGTGCTTGCCTTTATTTATTTATTTATTTCTCTTCTTTCTTTTTTTTCCTGAACTCTACGAGGCAGACGCATTTTCTGGCACTGTTTAAGAATCCGTGCCTGGGGAAGAGAAGTAAATGCTCCAGTCTGATTTCAGATCCGGGGTTGGTTTGGTTTGGTTTGGTTTTTTTTTTATATAAAAGATGGTCGTTCGTCTTAGAAAGCACTTCTAATCACAACCACAAATGTCTTCAGTCGGCAGCAAAAACAAATGAATTGCCCTTGCTGTTCCAGTAGTTTTGGATGGGAGTGTAGTTGTTAGATTTAGTTCTAGTCAGCATAACCCAGTTTACGAAGAAGTATTTTCTTATTTATTTGGGACACTAATAACTAGAAAACAATGCTAATCCTCTTAAAATCCCAGATTTGTGTGTGTCATGCTGTCACCTTTTTTCTTTTGATCATCTCTTTCTCCTAATCACAGACCGAGATTAAGCTGATAAGCACCAGTGTGTTTGTGGATCCTTATGAGGAGGCAGATGCACAGGTGTGTATTTGTGTGTGTGTGTGTGTGTGTGGGGGGGGGTGTGTGTGTGTTATGAGACTCTGTTTTTGAGTGTGTACTGGGTTTCAGTGTTTGTAATATATGATCTGTCACCTTAGACTGATCTATTGTGAGCTGTGTGTATGTGTATGTGTGTGTGTGGTAGATTGCAGCTGAGCGGGAGAAGGAGGCTCAAAAGCAAGAAGAAGAAAGAGCCCAAACCTCAGCATCACTCAGCAAAGCTAAAACGGAACAAAAACCCAAAGCATACCGAGCCGGAGTGGGCAAATATATCAACATGGCTGCCACGTAAGTACACACACACACACACACACACACACACACACACACACACACACACACACACACACAGAGATGGAGACAGACAGAGACGAGATATACAGCAACTCATATGGACACTGAGACTGAGAGACACAGACAGAGAAACAGACAGAGACAAAGACTCTGACACAGATGGAGACTGTGATAGATACAAGACAAGACAGATACATGGAGACAGACACTCAGAGATGGAGACACAAAGACAGAGACACAGACACGCACAGGTGGAGAGAGACACACACACACACACAGGCAACACCGGTGGAGACAAACACACACACACAGGTGGAGACGCGCGCGCACACACACACACACACACACACACAGACACAGGTGGAGAGGCACACACACACGCAGACACAAGTGGAGACTTGCAGACAGACACACAGACATAGACGGAGACACAGAGATGGACAGACAGAGGGAGAGACACAGAGATGGACAGACACGGGTGGAGACATACACACACACACAGGTGGAGACGCGCACACAGACAGACACAAGTGGAGACTCACAGACAGAAGTAGACACAGAGATGCACAGACACAGACAGAGTGAGAGACACAGAGATGAACAGACACAGACAGAGTGAGAGACACAGAGATGGACAGACACAGACAGAGGGAGAGACACAGAGATGGACAGACACAGACAGAGGGAGAGACACAGAGATGGACAGACACAGACAGAGGGAGAGACACAGAGATGGACAGACACAGACAGGGGGAGAGACACAGAGATAGACAGACACAGACAGGGGGAGAGACACAGACAGGGGGACAGACACAGAGATGGACAGACACAGACAGTGGGAGAGACACAGACAGAGGGACAGACACAGACAGAGGGAGAGACACAGAGATGGACAGACGCAGACAGGGTGAGAGACACAGATGGACAGACACAGAGATGGAGAGACACAGAGATGGACAGACGCAGACAGGGTGAGAGAGACAGATGGACAGACAGAGGGAGAGACACGGAGATGGACAGACACAGACAGAGGGAGAGACACAGACATGGACAGACAGGAGGAGAGACACAGAGATGGACAGATGCAGACAGAGGGAGAGACACCGAGATAGACAGACACAGACAGAGGGAGAGACACAGAGATGGACAGGCATAGACAGAGGGAGAGACACAGAGATGGACAGGCACAGACAGAGGGAGAGACACAGAGATGGACAGACACAGACCGAGGGAGAGACACAGAGATGGACAGACACAGACCGAGGGAGAGACACAGAGATGGACAGACACAGACCGAGGGAGAGACACAGAGATGGACAGACACAGACCGAGGGAGAGACACAGAGATGGACAGACACAGACCGAGGGAGAGACACAGAGATGGACAGACACAGACCGAGGGAGAGACACAGAGATGGACAGACACAGACCGAGGGAGAGACACAGAGATGGACAGACAGACAGAGGGAGAGACACAGAGATGAATAGACAGACAGAGGGAGAGAGACAGAGATGGACAGACAGACAGAGGGACACAGAGATGGACAGACAGAGGGAGAGACAGAGATAGACACAGAGGGAGAGACAGAGATGGACAGACAGACAGACGGAGACACAGAGAAGGAGAGACTCAGAGATGGACAGACGCAGACAGGGGGAGAGACATAGAGATGGACAGACAGGAGGAGAGACACAGAGATGGACAGATACAGACCGAGGGAGAGACACAGAGACAGACAGAGATGCACACATGCACACTGCAGTATATCTAGGAGTATATCTCTGGTATATCAGTGTATCTCTGGAACCCAGGACAGCGTGTGTGACCTGATGAAAGACTCAGTGTGTGTGGAAAAGGAGTCTGAGATACACGGGGCGGAGCCAGAGCTGGAGTTAGTGCTGTTTCAGGGAATCAGTGCTCCTTTATTACAGCGCAGCCTCATGAGGTGCTCTAAGGTTTCACCCCATCATTAGCAGATCACGACATTAAATCCTGACTGTTACAGCCTTCTGTACTTCTTAAGAAAACTTATTTTTATATCGCCACCATTGGGGGGAAAAAACGCTGTATAAAGTTAGATATTACAAACCGAGACGAGGCAGAAACGGCGATTTCATTAAATCCGCTCCTGAAAAACTTTCACTCGGCTTTTAGAGCTCTGGTTCTGTTTAATGCTTCTATTACTGTAACGTCGTGCTGCTCTGGATTGGATGAGGTAGTGCCAGTTTCTGATTAACGTGTGTGTGTGTGTGTGTGTGTGTGTGTGTGTGTGTGTGTGAGTGGGCAGGTGGGTGTTTAGGGGTTGTAACATTGCTCAGAGGGATTCAGGATATGAGCGAGGCTTACAGTGGAAGCAGTGGGACGTCCTTATAATTATCCTGCAGCACCCCACCGATTTCTGTCCCACTGTTCCTACACACACACACACACACACACACACACACAAAGTCTATACGAGCAAAAACTGTTGTGAAGTCATCACACTCGCTCTGTGTTCTTGTTCTTTCTCGGTTTCATTCGCACACATAAGCAAACCCGCTGTTTGTGTCCCTTACAAGTCGCAGACCCACAACACACACTAAGCTTCACTCGCCTTTTTCCCTGCTCACACACTCGTTCATTACTCTGCTTTCTTATTGCCTTTTTTTTTTTAAAAATGGCTATTAATGTGCCTGTGTCTGCATGTGTTCAGTAAGCGCTCAGCGACCGACCAGGACAGCAAACCATCCAGCAGTGATACAGCAGCTAAGAAGCCTAAAGGCATGACAGGATTCGGAGACTTCAGCTCCTGGTAAAGCTGCTTTTCTCTGGAGGAACTTCGCTGAAGAAAATACGTTTTAATATCAAATCAGTTATCAAACCTATTATTGTACGCAACTGTGCTGTGGACTGACTTAAAATGTGTTTTGTCACGGTATCAATATTATATTCTCATACTGCCCTGGTCTAGTTTGATGTACAATTTAGTTCTCCTGTTTATTTTTTCTTTTCTTTTTTTTTTTTCTTCTTTGTAAATGACTTCCTACAATGTCTTTTGTTCTCCGGTTCAGGAATATGTTCATTTCACAATGTCCACTGATGTATTTTATGCAATAATAAATCAGATTTTCTAAAGCCTGCTGTAAGTCGAGTGTGCTTTTTTTCTCTCTCTCTCTCTCTCTCTCTCTCTCTCTCTCAAGGTTGTAGCAGTGTGAGCTCGCACTACCCCTCAGGGATCTCAAGCGGTTTACCTCCTGAGATCTTCACCTTCCTCATTCTCTTCCTGTGAGCCACTCCATGAACACATAGCATGTTGATTTGGCATCATGGAGGTGATTTTAAAATTGGAAAGTCCTCCAGCTATTAGAGATGATATTTCCTCTTTAGCTCTGTGGGTGGCAGGCGATGGTGGGAGCTGGTTGGTTTCAATTGGTTGCAATTCAGCTATATCAATGTTTCACTTTCTGTAATAATCCCCCAAGTGTTTGTGTGGGATTGAGGCGATTTTGGAGTAAGTGCTTTATTGTGGTTAGTGTCGCTGCGGTTTTAAATGACTGATTTGTTCAAATTTTGGGAAACCCAATCAACTAAATTCATTCAAAAAGATTTGCAAGCAGGTATAAACAAAAATAACTGCAGGAGGGGGCAGGATTAGGTAAAGTGTCTGTTAGAGTGCGCGGGAGTATTAGTCAAGGGTGTCTGTGGAAAAGGTGGGATTGGTCAAGAGTGCTTGTGGTAGAGGGCAGAATTGGATAGTGTGTCTGTTGGAGCAGGTAGGATTGGTCGAGTGTTTGTAGGAGCATGTGGGATTGATCAAGAGTGTAGGAGTAGGTGGGATTGGTCCAGAATGTAAGAGTGGGTGAGATTGATGAGAATTCCTTGGGGTGCAGGTGAGATTGGTCAAGAGAGTCTGTAGGAGCAGCAGGTGAGATTGGTTGAGTGTCTGTAGGAGCGGGTGGGATTGGTCAAGAATGCGTGTAGGAGCCGGTGGGATTGGTCGAGTGTCCGTAGGAGTGGGTTGGATTGGTCAAGAATATGTGTAGGAGTGGGTTGGATTGGTCAAGAGTATGTGTAGGAGCGGGTGGGATTGGTCAAGAGTATGTGTAGGAGCGGGTGGGATTGGTCAAGAGTGTCTGCAGGAGCGGGTGGGATTGGTCGAGTGTCTGCAGGAGCGGGTGGGATTGGTCGAGTGTCTGCAGGAGCGGGTGGGATTGGTCGAGTGTCTGCAGGAGCGGGTGGGATTGGTCGAGTGTCTGCAGGAGCGGGTGGGATTGGTCAAGAGTGTCTGCAGGAGCGGGTGGGATTGGTCAAGAGTGTCTGCAGGAGCGGGTGGGATTGGTCAAGAGTGTCTGCAGGAGCGGGTGGGATTGGTCAAGAGTGTCTGCAGGAGCGGGTGGGATTGGTCAGAATTCCTTTGGGAGCTGGCTGTCTTGGTCAAGAGTATCTGATGGAGCAGAAGAGATTGGTCAGAATTCCTTTAGAAGTGGGGGAGATGGGTCAGACTTCCATCAGGAACAGGTGGGATTAAAAACACCTCTCAGCCACCAGGACGTCCGTAGTCATCTCGCATATCCTTGTTAAATGAAAATTCTATCGTTAATTAGGAAGCGCTTGCACCATTAATGATTCAAGTCACAAAGTAATTGCACGCTGTAACTCTATATCCGCTGTAATATGTCACCTTGTGCAGGCTGAGCAGGTAATGCACTAAAATATTCACGTTCAGTAGAATAGTGAGGTTTGCATTTGCAGCACAAAGGCCATGGACTGTTTAACTAAATTGTTTCATCAAGATGATAAGCAGCAGGAGTTGTGAAGTGTACGGCTGTAGTACGCCAGCGAGTACTGGAGTTGTGAAGTGTACGGCTGTAGTACGCCAGCGAGTACTGGAGTTGTGAAGTGTACGGCTGTAGTACGCCAGCGAGTACTGGAGTTGTGAAGTGTACGGCTGTAGTACGCCAGCGAGTACTGGAGTTGTGAAGTGTACGGCTGTAGTACGCCAGCGAGTACTGGAGTTGTGAAGTGTACGGCTGTAGTACGCCAGCGAGTACTGGAGTTGTGAAGTGTACGGCTGTAGTACGCCAGCGAGTACTGGAGTTGTGAAGTGTACGGCTGTAGTACGCCAGCGAGTACTGGAGTTGTGAAGTGTACGGCTGTAGTACGCCAGCGAGTACTGGAGTTGTGAAGTGTACGGCTGTAGTACGCCAGCGAGTACTGGAGTTGTGAAGTGTACGGCTGTAGTACGCCAGCGAGTACTGGAGTTGTGAAGTGTACGGCTGTAGTACGCCAGCGAGTACTGGAGTTGTGAAGTGTACGGCTGTAGTACGCCAGCGAGTACTGGAGTTGTGAAGTGTACGGCTGTAGTACGCCAGCGAGTACTGGAGTTGTGAAGTGTACGGCTGTAGTACACCAGCGAGTACTGGTTGCGTTATCATTAGTGCGGTCATCTGTAAGTGTGTGTAGGTGTGAACTAGACAAAACTGAATTTTTACATGGCTGAAAGCCTGAATGGACAAAAGTTCTGGCTGTTTATTGGAAAAGGAAAGGAGAACAAAGCACTTGCCGAGTGTAGGTGTGTTAAGAGCACAGCTGGCCCGGAGATCAGCTGATCGTGTGTGTGTGTGTGTGTGTGTGTGTGTGTGTGTGTGCACGTGTGCACCCACATTGACAGTTTGTTTTGCTGACAACTCAGGCAACAAGTACCAGAACTGCTGTTGACACAAAGAGATGTTTCCAGCCTGTCATGGTGCCAAGACCTCAGATCATTGTGTGTGTGTGTGTGTGTGTGTGTGTGTGTGTGTGAGAGAGACACGCACACACACACACACGCACACACACACACACACACACACACACACACACACACACACAGTATATCTGGATGTGTAACAAAGCACTTTCAGTGTTTGTCAGAGACATGGTGACTCCTTAGGTTTGTGCTCACATACACAATAATCAGTGTGTAAATACATTTGCAAGTTAGAGAATAGATGAAATGTGTATGAGGAAGATAGAGAGAGAACCACGTTGCCTTCAGTGGAACTGAGAATCCCCAAGGCCTTTTTTTTATTAACTGAAACGGAGTTGCAGAAACCATGGCTCCTTGTTTAGGACTGACCTTTTATTTATTTATTTATTTATTTTTTTTTGGCCTTTAAAAGGGCTCTAGTACTGACAGGCACACAGGCCACACCTGTTTTATAAGGAAGCACATGGGGTCGTGACGGCTTCTCTTTACCGAGTTGACTGAGGTTCTTTCTTTTCCTGTAACACACATCCTGGAGCATTTGATTCCTCTTAAACCAAACAACTCCAGCCATTTATTTAGTTAAGACTTGTTTATCCTTTTATAGTTCAAATTTTTTAATGTTCCTCGAAACCAGATCGGTCCTGTTAACACTTACGTTATAACAGCTATAAACGGTTCTTCCCCTCACTGATCTCTCTCTTTTTTTTTTCCTTCTCTCTTGAAGCTAAAAGGCAATAAGAATCAACGTAATCGTATTTTTACTCGCGCGTCCACCATTCAAGTCTCTGTCCCTATAGTAAATTGTTACTATGCAAACAATGTTGTATTATATGTGTAATAATGTAAACCTGTGATTTGTCTTGCAGTCAGAACTACTGTAAGAGCTGCTGTCGTAGAAAACGAACACCTTCTGACCAATCAGAATCAGGCATTCAACAACGCAGTGCTATAAGACACACGATTAACCCTTATGTCACTTATGGTGACTTTTCATGAAGCGAAATAAGCGGAGTTATTTCTTCTTACTTCTTTTAAGTTATAAGAAGCAAACTTTTAGTCAGTGCAAGCGCACGCAGCTTTTCATTTCTCGTCTTTCATTCTCCGGAACGCCTCCGTCGTTTATCAGAGAGATACGTAGATACGTACCTAATCATCTCCCCCTCGTTTTTCTCTCTCAAATGGAATTTTTTTTTTTTTGCTGTTCTGATCATTACCGTGTCTTCTTCCAGACTGGGCTGAATAACGACAGGCGTG